>NW_027476343.1:0-293727 GCF_051020955.1 Megalopta genalis
TTCGCATGGATTTGAAGCTAACTCGTTTGTTGCGCATGCAGTTGAATCTAAATAACGCATATCACAAGTAATTGTAGCTAAACCAATTGTTGCGCATGGATTTGAAGCTAACTCCTTTGTATCGTCTGCACTTGAAGCTAAATCACTTATATCGCCAGTATCTGATGCTAAATCATTTGTTTCGCATGGATTTGAAGCTAAACCTTCTAAATAGAATTTACTTCAAGCTAAATGATGTGTATCGCATGGATTTTGAAGCTAACTCGTTTGTTTCGTCTGCATTTGAAGCAATATCACTTATATCGAAAGTATCTAAAGCTAAATCATTGGTTTCGCATGGATTTGAAGCTAAACCTTCTACATCGCATTGATGTGCTACTAAATCATGTGTTTCGCATGGAGTTTGAAGCTAATTCGTTTTTTCCCCTGCATTTGAAGCTATATCACTTATATCGCAAGTATCTGATGCTAAATCTTTTTTTTCGCATGGATTTGAAGCTAAACCTACTACTTTCGCATTGATTTGAAGCTGACTCGTTTGTTTCGTCCGCATTTGAAGCTATATCACTTATATCCCAACTGATTGAAGCTAAATCAGTTGTTTCGCATGGATTTGAAGCTAACTCGTTCGTTTCCCCTGCATTTGAAGCTGTATCACTTATATCGCAAGTATCTGATGCTAAATCATTTGTTTCGCATGGATTTGAAGGGAACCTAATACATCGCTTTGATTTGCAGATAAATCATGTGTTTCGCATGGATTTGAAACTAATTCGTTTGTTTCCCCTGCATTTGAATCTATATCACTTATATCGCAAGTATCCGATGCTAAATCTTTTTTTTCGCATGGATTTGAAGCTAAACCTTCTACATCGCATTGATTTGAAGCTAATTCATGTGTTTCGCATGGATTTGAAGCTAATTCGTTCGTTTCGACTGCAATTGAAGCTGTATCACTTATATCCCAAGTGTTTGAAGCTAAATCATTTGCATCGCATGGATTTGAAGCTAAACCTTCCACATAGCATTGATTTAAAGCTTAATCATGTGTTTCGCACGGATTTGAAGCTAAACCTTCTACATCGCATTGATTTGCAGCTAAATCATGTGTTTCGCATGGATTTGAAATAACTCGTTTGTTCCGCCAGCATTTGAAGCTATATCACTCCTATCCCAAGTGTTTGAAGCTAAATCATTTGTTTCGCATGGATTTGAACCTAAAACTTCTACATGGCATGGACTTGAAGCTAACTCGTTTGTTTCGCCTGTAGAAGCATCTATATCACTTATATCGCTAGTATTTGAAGCTAAATCATTTGATCCGCATGGATTTGAAGCTAAACCTTCTACATTGCATTGATTTGCAGCTAAATCATGTGTTTCGCATGGATTTGGAGCTAACTCGTTTGGTTCGTCTGCATTTGAAGCTATATGACTTATATCCCAAGTGTTTTGAAGCTAAATCATTTGTTTCGCATGGATTTGAAGCTAATCCTTCTACATCGTATTGATTTGATGCTAAATCATGTGTTTTGCTTGGATTTAAAGCTAACTCGTTTGTTTCGCATGGATTTGAAGCTAAACCTTCCACATAGCATTGATTTGAAATTTAAACATGTGTTTTTCATGGATTTGGAGCTAACTCGTTTGTTTCCCCTACAATTGAAGCTATATCACTAATATCGCAAGTATCTAAAGCTAAATCATTTGTTTCGCATGGATTTGAAGCTAACTCGTTTGTTTCGTCTGCATTTGAAGCTATTTCACTTATATCCCAATTGCTTGAAGCTAAATCATTTGGTTCGCATGGATTTGAAGCTAAAACTTCTACATCGCATTGATTTGAAACTAAATCATGTGTTTCGCTTGGATTTGAAGCTAACTCGTTTGTATCCCCTGAATTTGAAACTATATCCCTTATGTCGCAAGTATCGTATGCTAATTCATTTGTTTCGTATGGATTTGAAGCTAAACCTACTACTTTCGCATTGATTTGAAGCTGACTCGTTTGTTTCGTCCGCATTTGAAGCTATATCACTTATATCCCAACTGATTGAAGCTAAATCATTTGTTTCGCATGGATTTGAAGCTAACTCGTTCGCTTCGCCTGCGTCTGAAGCTATATCACTTATATCGCAAGTATCTAAAGCTAAATCATTTGTTTCGCGTGGATTTGAAGCCAAACCTTCAACATCGCATTGATTTGCAGCTAAATCATGTGTTTCGCATGGATTTGAAGCTAACTCGTTTGTTTCGACTGCACTTGAAACTATATCACTTATATCGCAAGTATCTGAAGGTAAATCATTTGCTTCGCATGGATTTGATGCCAATCCTTCTACATCGCATTGATTTGAAGCTAAATCATGTGTTTCGCATGGATTTGAAGCTAACTCGTTCGTATCCCCTGAATTTGAAACTATATCCCTTACGTCGCAAGTATCGTATGCTAAATCATTTGTTTCGCATGGATTTGAAACTAAACCTACTACTTTCGCATTGATTTGAAGCTGACTCGTTTGTTTCGTCCGCATTTGAAGCTATATCACTTATATCCCAACTGATTGAAGCAAAATCAGTTGTTTCGCATGGATTTGAAGCTAACTCGGTCGTTTCGCCTGCACTTGAAGCTATATAAATTATATCGCAAATATCTGAAGCTAAATCATTGGTTTCGCATGGATTTGAACCTAAACCTTTTACATCGCATTGATTTGCTGCCAAATCATGTGATACGCTTGGATTTGAAGCTTAGCCTTGAACTTCGCAATTGATTTGAAGCTAAATCGTGTGTTTCGCATGGATTTGAAGCTAACTTGTTTGATTCGTCTGCATTTGAAGCTATATCACTTATATCGCAAGTTCCAGTGCTAAATCATGTGTTTCGCTTCGATTTGATGCTATACCTTCTACATCGCATTGATTTGCAGCTAAATCATGTGTTTCGCATCTGTTTGAAGCTAACTCGTTCCTTTCGTCTGCATTTGATGCTATGTCACTTATATCGCAAGTATCTGAAGCTAAATCATTGGTTTCGCATGGATTAGAAGTTAAACCTTCTACATCGCATTGATTTGCAGCTGAATCATGTGTTTCGCATGAACTTGAAGCTAACTCGTTTGTTTCGCATGCAGTTGAAGCTATATCACCTATATCCGAAGTGTTTGAAGATCAAACATTTGTTCCACATGGATTTGTAATTAAGCCTTCTACTTCGCATTGATTTGAAGCTAAATCATGTGTATCGCATGGATTTTGAACCTAACTCGATTGATTCGTCTGCATTTGAAGCTATATCACGTTTATCCCAAGTGTTTGAAGCTAAATCATTTGTTTCGCATGAATTTGAAGCTAAACATTCTACATCGCATTGATTTGCTGCTAATCATGTGTTTCGCATGGATTTGAAGCTAACTCGTTTGTTGCGCATGCAGTTGAATCTAATTAACGCATATCACAAGTAATTGTAGCTAAACCACTTGTTGCGCATGGATTTGAAGCTAACTCCTTTGTATCGTCTGCACTTGAAGCTAAATCACTTATATCGCCAGTATCTGATGCTAAATCATTGGTTTCGCATGGATTTGAAGCTAAACCTTCTACATCGCATTGATGTGCTACTAAATCATGTGTTTCGCATGGAGTTTGAAGCTAATTCGTTTTTTTCCCCTGCATTTGAAGCTATATCACTTATATCGCAAGTATCTGATGCTAAATCTTTTTTTCGCATGGATTTGAAGCTAAACCTTCTTCATCGCATTGATTTGAAGCTAATTCATGTGTTTCGCATGGATTTGAAGCTAATTCGTTCGTTTCGACTGCAATTGAAGCTGTATCACTTATATCGCAAGTGTGTGAAGCTAAATCATTTGCATCGCATGGATTTGAACCTAAACCTTCCACATAGCATTGATTTAAAGCTTAATCATGAGTTTTGCATGGATTTGAAGCTATCTCGTATGTTTCCCCTGCATTGAAGCTATATCACTTATATCGCAAGTATCTGATGCTAAATCATTTGTTTCGCATGGATTTGAAGCAAAACCTTCTAAATCGCATTGATTTGCAGCTAAATCATGTGTTTCGCATGAATTTGAAGCTAACTCGTTTGCTCCGTCTTCATTTGAAGCTATATCACTTATATCCCAAGTGTTTTGAATCTAAATCATTTGTTTCGCATGGATTTGAAGCTAAACCGTCTACATCGCATTGATTTGCAGCTAAATCATGTGTTCTGCATGGATTTGAAGCTAAATCGTTTGCTTCGTCTGCATTTGAAGCTATATCACTTATATCCCAAGTGTTTGAATCTAAATCATTTGTTTCGCATGGATTTGAAGCTAAACCTTCTACATCGCATTGATTTGCTGCTAAATCATGTGTTTTGCATGGATTTGAATTTAAATCGATTGCTTCGTCTGCACTTGAAGCTATATCACTTATATCCCAAGTGTTTGAAGCTAAATCATTTGTTTCGCATGGATTTAAAGCTAAACTTTCTACATCGCATTGATTTGAAGCTAAATCATGTGATTCGCTTGGATTTGAAGCTAACTCGTTTGTTTCGTCTTTATTTGAAGATATATCACATATATCGCAAGTATCTGATCCTAAATCATTTGCTTCTTATGGATTTGAAGCTAAGCCTTCTACCTCGCATTGATTTGAAGCTAAATCATTTGTTTCGCATGGATTTGAAGCTAAACTTTCTACATCGCATTGATTTGAAGCTAAATCATGTGATTCGCTTGGAGTGGTAGCTAAGTCGTTTATATCGTCTGCATTTGAAGCTGTATCACTTATATCGAAAGTATCTGAAGCTAAATCATTTGTGTCTCATGGATTTGAAGCTAAACCTTCTACATAGCATTGATTTGCAGCTAAATCATGTGTTTCGCAAGGATTTGAAGCTAACTCCTTTGTTTCGTCTGCATCTGAAGCTATATCACATATATCCCAAGTGTTCGAGGCTATATCTTTTACTTTTGATGGATTTGAAGCTAATCCTTCTACATCGCATTGATTTGATGCTAAATCATGTGTTTTGCATGAATTTGAAGCTAACTCGTTTGCTTCGTCTTCATTTGAAGCTATATCACCTATATCCCAAGCGTTTGAATCTAAATCATTTGTTTCGCATGGATTTGAAGCTAAACCTTCTACATCGCATTGATTTGCTGCTAAATCATGTGATTCGCATGGAATTGAAGCTAACTGGTTTGTTTCATCTGCATTTGAAGCTTTATCACTTATGTCGCTCGTATCTGAAGCTAAATCATTTGTTTCGCATGGATTTGAAGTTAAAGCTTTTACATAGCATTGATTTGCATCTAAATCATGTGATTCTCTTGGATTTGAAGCTAACTCGTTAGTTTCATCTGCATTTGAAGCTATATCACTTATGTCGCTAGTATCTGAAGCTAAATCATTTGCGTCGCATGGATTTGAAGCTAAACGTTCCACATAGCATTGATTTGAAGCTTAATCATGTGTTTTGCATGGATGTGAAGCTAACTAGTTTGTTTCCCCTGCATTTGAACCTATATCACTTATATCGCAAGTATCTGATGCTAAATCATTTGTTTCGCTTCGATTTGAAGCTATACCATCTACATTATATTGATTTGCAGCTAAATCATGTGTTTAGCATGGATTTGAAGCTAACTCGTTTGTTTCGTCTGCATTTGAAGCTATATAACTTATATCCCAAGTGTTTGAAGCTATATCATTTGTTTCGCATGGATTTGAAGCTAATCCTTCTACATCGCATTGATTTGCAGCTAAATCATGTGTTTTCATGAATTTGAAGCTAACTCGTTTGCTTCGTCTTCATTTGAAGCTATATCACTTATATCCGAAGTGTTTGAATCTAAATCATTTGTTTCGCATGGATTTGAAGCTAAACCTTCTACATCGCATTGATTTGAAGCTAAATCATGTGATTCGCTTGGATTGGTAGCTAAGTCGTTTATTTCGTCTGCATTTGAAGCTGTATCACTTATATCGCAAGTATCTGAAGCTAAATCATTTGTGTCTCATGGATTTGAAGCTAAACCTTCCACATAGCATTGATTTGCAGCTAAATCATGTGTTTCGCATGGATTTGAAGCTAACTCCTTTGTTTCGTCTGCATCTGAAGCTATATCACATATATCCCAAGTGTTCGAGGCTATATCTTTTACTTCGGATGGATTTGAAGCTAATCCTTCTACATCGCATTGATTTGATGCTAAATCATGCGTTTTGCATGAATTTGAAGCTAACTCGTTTGCATCGTCTTCATTTGAAGCTATATCACTTATATCCCAAGTGTTTGAATCTAAATCATTTGTTTCGCATGGATTTGAAGCTAAACCTTCTACATCGCATTGATTTGCTGCTAAATCATGTGTTTTGCATGGATATGAATTTAAATCGATTGCTTCGTCTGCATTTGAAGCTATATCACTTATATCCCAAGTGTTTGAAGCTAAATCATTTGTTTCGCATGGATTTAAAGCTAAACTTTCTACATCGCATTGATTTGAAGCTAAATCATGTGATTCGCTTGGATTTGAAGCTAACTCGTTTGTTTCGTCTTTATTTGAAGATATATCACTTATATCGCAAGTATCTGATCCTAAATCATTTGCTTCTTATGGATTTGAAGCTAAGCCTTCTACCTCGCATTGATTTGAAGCTAAATCATTTGTTTCGCATGGATTTGAAGCTAAACTTTCTACATCGCATTGATTTGAAGCTAAATCATGTGATTCGCTTGGATTGGTAGCTAAGTCGTTTATATCGTCTGCATTTGAAGCTGTATCACTTATATCGAAAGTATCTGAAGCTAAATCATTTGTGTCTCATGGATTTGAAGCTAAACCTTCTACATAGCATTGATTTGCAGCTAAATCATGTGTTTCGCAAGGATTTGAAGCTAACTCCTTTGTTTCGTCTGCATCTGAAGCTATATCACATATATCCCAAGTGTTCGAGGCTATATCTTTTACTTCGGATGGATTTGAAGCTAATCCTTCTACATCGCATTGATTTGATGCCAAATCATGTGTTTTGCATGAATTTAAAGCTAACTCGTTTGCTTCGTCTTCATTTGAAGCTATATCACTTATATCCCAAGTGTTTGAATCTAAATCATTTGTTTCGCATGGATTTGAAGCTAAACCTTCTACATCGCATTGATTTGCTGCTAAATCATGTGATTCGCATGGAATTGAAGCTAACTGGTTTGTTTCATCTGCATTTGAAGCTTTATCACTTATGTCGCTAGTATCTGCAGCTAAATCATATGTTTCGCATGGATTTGAAGTTAAAGCATTTACATAGCATTGATTTGCATCTAAATCATGTGTTTCGCTTGGATTTGAAGCTAACTCGTTAGTTTCATCTGCATTTGAAGCTATATCACTTATGTCGCTAGTATCTGAAGCTAAATCATTTGCGTCGCATGGATTTGAAGCTAAACCTTCCACATAGCATTGATTTGAAGCTTAATCATGTGTTTTGCATGGATGTGAAGCTAACTAGTTTGTTTCCCCTGCATTTGAAGCTATATCACTTATATCGCAAGTATCTGATGCTAAATCATTTGTTTCGCTTCGATTTGAAGCTATACCATCTACATTGCATTGATTTGCAGCTAAATCATGTGTTTAGCATGGATTTGAAGCTAACTCCTTTGTTTCGTCTGCATCTGAAGCTATATCACATATATCCCAAGTGTTCGAGGCTATATCTTTTACTTCGGATGGATTTGAAGCTAATCCTTCTACATCGCATTGATTTGATGCTAAATCATGTGTTTTGCATGGATTTAAAGCTAACTCGTTTGTTTCGTCTGCACTTGAAACTATGTCACTTATATCGCATGTATCTGATGCTAAGTCATTTGTTTCGCATTGATTTGAAGCTAAACCTTCCACATCGCATTGGTTTCAAGCTAACCCTTCTACATCGCATTGATTTGAAGCTAAATCATGTGTTTCGTATTGATTTGAAGCTAACTCGTTTGTATCCCCTGCATTTGATGCTATATGACTTATATCGCAAGTATCTGATGCTAAATCATTTGTTTCGCCTGGATTTGAAGCTAAACCTTCTACTTTCGCATTTAATTTGCTGCTAAATCATGTGTTTCGCATGGATTTGAAGCTAAGCGTTCTACTTCGCATCGATTTGAAGCTACATCAGTTGTTTCGCATGGATTTGAAGCTAACTCGTTCGTTTCCCCTGCAATTGAAGCTATATCACTTATATCGCAAGTATCTGAAGCTAAATCATTTGTGTTGCATGGATTTGAAACTAAACCTTCAACATCGCATTGATTTGCAGCTAAATCATGTGTTTCGCATGGATTTGAAGCTAACTCGTTTGTTTCGTCTACACTTGAAACTATATCACTTATATCGCAAGTATCTGAATGTAAATCATTTGTTTCGCATGGATTTGAAGCTAAGCCTTCTACATCGCTTTGGTTTGCAGCTAAATCATGTGTTTCGCATGGATTTGAAGCTAACTCGTGCGTTTCCCCTGCGTTTGAATCTATATCACTTATATCGCAAGTATCTGATGCTAAATCTTTTGTTTCGCATGGATTCGAAGCTAACTCGTTTGGTTCCTCTGCATTTGAAGCTATATCACTTATATCGCAAGTATCTGATGCTAAATCAATTATTTCGCATGGATTTGAAGCTAAACCTTCTACATCGCATTGATTTGAAGCTAATTCATCTGTTTCGCTTGGATTTGAAGCTAAACCTTCTACACCGCACTGATTTGAAGGTAAATAATGTGTTTTGTTTGGATTGGAAGCTATCTCGTTTGTTTCGTCTGCATTTGAAGCTATATCACTTATATCCCAACTGTTTGAAGCTCAATCATTTGCTTCGCATGGATTGGAAGTTAATCCTTCTACATCGCATTGATTTGAAGCTAAATCATGTGTTTCGCATGGATTTGAAGCTAACTCGTTTGTATCCCCTGAAATTGAAACTATATCCCTTGTGTCGCAAGTATCGTATACTAAATCATTTGTTTCTCATGGATTTGAAGCTAAGCCTTCTATTTCGCATCGATTTGCACCTAAATCATGTGTTTCGCATGGATTTGAAGCTAACTCGTTTGGTTCCTCTGCATTTGAAGCTATATCACTTATATCGCATGTATCTGATGCTAAATCATTTTTTTCGCATGGATTTGAAGCTAAACCTTCTACATCGCATTGATTTGAAGCTAATTCATGTGTTTCGCATGGATTTGAAGCTAACTCGTTTGTTTCCCCTGCATTTGAAGCTAACTCGTTTGTTTCCCCTGCATTTGAAGCTATATCACTTATTTCGCAACTATCTGAAGCTAAATCATTTGTGTTGCATGGATTTGAAGCTAAACCTTCCACATAATATTGATTGGAAGTAAATCATGTGTTTCGCGTGGATTTGAAGCTAACTCGTTTGTTTCCCCTGCATTTGAAGCTGTATCACTTATATCGCAAGTATCTGATGGTAATCATGTGTTTCGCTTGGATTTGAATCTAAACCTTCCACATCGCATTGATGTGAATCTAAATCATGTATTTCGCATGGATTAGAAGCTATCTCGTTTGTTTCGTCTGCATTTGAAGCTCTGCCACTTATATCGCAAGTATCTGAAGCAAAATCATTGGTTTCGCATGGATTTGAAGCTAAACCTTCTACATCGCATTGATTTGAAGCTAAATCATGTGTTTCGCATGGATTTGAAGTTAACCCGTTTGTTTCGTCTGCAATTGAAGCTATATCACTTATATCCCAAGTGTTTGAAGCTAAATCATTTGTTTAGCATGGACTTGAAGCTAAACTTTCCACACAGCATTGATTTGAGGCTTAATCATGTGTTTTGCATGATTTTCAGGCTAACTCGTTTATTTTCGTCGCATTTGAAGCTATATCACTTATATCGCAAATATCTGAAGCTAAATCATTGGTTTCGCATGGATTTGTTGCTAAACCTTCTACATCGCATTGATATGCAGCTAAATCATGTATTTCGCATGGATTGGAAGCTAAACCTTCTACTTTCGCATTGATTTGAAGCTGACTCGTTTGTTTCGTCCGCACTTGAAGCTATATCACTTATATCCCAACTGTTTGATGCTAAATCATTTGTTTCGCATGGATTTGAAGCTAAACCTTCTACATCGCATTGATTTGCAGCTAAATCATCTGTTTCGCATGGATTTGAAGCTAACTCGTTTGTTTCGTCTGCACATGAAACTATATCACTTATAATCGCAAGTATCTGAAGGTAAATCATTTGTTTCGCATGGATTTTTAGCTAAGCCTCCCACTTCGTATAGATTTGAAGCTAAATGATATGTATCGCATGGATTTTGAAGCTAACTCGTTTGAGTCGTCTACATTTGAAGCTATATCACTTATATCCCAATTGCTTGAAGCTAAATCATTTGTTTCGCATGGGTTTGAAGCTAATCCTTCTACATCGCATTGATTTGAAGCTAAATCATGTGTTTCGCTTGAATTTGAAGCTAAATCTTCTACACCGCATTGATTTGAAGCTAAATCATGTGTTTCGCTCGGATTTGAAGCTAACTCGTTTGTTTCGTCTTCATTTGAAGTTATATCACTTATATCGCAAGTATATGAACCTAAATCATTTGTTTCGCATGGATTTGAAGTTAAGCCTTCTACTTCGCATCGATTTGAAGCTAAATGATGTGTTTCGCTTGGATTTGAAGCTATACCTTCTACATCGCATTGATTTGCTGCTAAATCATGTGTTTCGCTTGGATTTGAAGCTAACTCGTTTGTTTCGAATGCAGTGAATCTAAATAACGTATATCACAAGTATTTGTAGCTAAACCATTTGTTTCGCATGGATTTAAAGCTAAACCTACATCTCATTGATTTGAAGCTAAATCATGTGATTCGCTTGGATTGGTAGCTAAGTCGTTTATTTCGTCTGCATTTGAAGCTGTATCACTTATATCGCAAGTATCTGAAGCTAAATCATTTGTGTCTCATGGATTTGAATCTAAACCTTCTACATAGCATTGATTTGCTGCTGAATCATGTGTTTCGCATGGATTTGAAGCTAACTCGTTTGTTTCGTCTGCATTTGAAGCTATATCACATATATCCCAAGTGTTCGAGGTACTATCTTTTGCTTCGCATGGATTTGAAGCTAAGCTTTCTATCTCGCATTGATTTGAAGCTAATTCATTTGATTCGCATGGATTTGAAGCTAAACCTTCTACATCGCATTGATTTGAAGCTAAATCATGTGATTCGCTTGGATTGGAAGCTAAGTCCTTTATTTCGTCTGCATTTGAAGCTGTATCACTTGTATCGCAAGTATCTGAAGCTAAATCATTTGTGTCTCATGGATTTGAAGCTAAACCTTCTACATATCATTGATTTGTAGCTTAATTATGTGTTTCGCATGGATTTGAAGCTAACTCGTTTGTTTCGTCTGCATTTGAAGCTATATCACATATATCCCAAGTGTTCGAAACTCTATCATTTGCTTCGCATGGATTTGAAGCTAATCCTTCTACATCGCATTGATTTGATGCTAAATCATGTGTTTCGCATGGATATGGAGTTAACTCGTTTGTTTCATCTGCATTTGAAGCCATGAGATTTATATCGCAAGTATCTGAAGCTAAATCATTTGTTCCGCATGGATTTGAAGCTAAACTTTCTACATCGCATTGATTTACTGCTAAATCATGTGTTTCGCATGGATTTGAAGCTAACTCGTTTGTTTCGCCTGCATTTGAAGCTATATCACTTATATAGCAAGTATCTAAAGCTAAATCATTTGTGTCACATGGATTTGAAGCTAAACCTTCTACATAGCATTGATTTGCAGCTAAATCATGTGTTCCGCTTGGATTTGAAGCTAACTCGTTTGTTTCGTCTGCATTTGGAGCTATGTCACTTATATCCCAAGTGTGTGAAGCTAAATCATTTGTTTCGCATGGATTTGAAGCTAAACCTTCTACATCGCATTAATTTTAACTAATTCACTTGTTTCGCATGGAATTGAAGCTAACTGGTTTGTTTCGTCTGCATTTGAAGCTATGCCACTTATATCGCAAGTATCTGAAGCTAAATCATTGGTTTCGCATGGATTTGAAGCTAAATCTTCTACATCGCATTGATTTGCTGCTAAATCGGGTGTTTCGCATGGATTTGAAGCTAACTCGTTTGTTTCGTCTGTTTTTGAAGCTATGTCACTTATATCGCAAGTATCTGATGCTGAATCATTTGTTTCGCATGCATTTGAAGCTAAACCTTATAAATCGCATTTATTTGAAGCTAAATCATGTGATTCTAGTAGGTATAGGAATTGCGTTCTGCAATCAAGGGCGAGGGGAAGGCTGAGCCGGCGGGGGGGGGGGGGGGTAAAGGGAAGGAAGCTTCATCGTGAGCGGCACGTGTCGTGTGGTGGGGGGAAGTCACCGATAAGGAGTTTTGCGGTTTTGCATCCGGAGAGGCTCTCGGACGCCTTACCCGGAAGTTGCTTATCTTGCGAAGCGATATCGGGGATTTTGGTTTCGTTTATTAGATTTCTTAAAGTATGGTTTTTTTATCTCGGTATAATATTGTAGCGAGCGAGCGAGTGAGAGAGAGGGGAGGATGCAGCGGTTGTTCTCTCTCTTGCAAAAGCGATGCATGATTTTTCTAGCGCGCGCGTTAGGCGCGACGCATTTATAGAAGTTTGTGGTTTTTTATCCGGAGATACTCGCGGATGCTTTACCCGTGATTTTGGTCTCGTTGAGATTTCTTAAAGTAAGTTTTTTTTATCTCGGTATAATATTGTAGAGAGCGAGAGAGAGAGGGGAGGATGCAGCGGTTGTTCTCTCTCGTGCAAAAACGATGCATGATTTTTTCGCGCGACGCATTTATAGAAGTTTGTGGTTTTGTATCCGGAGAGACTCGCGGATGCTTTACCCGCCCTTGCGAAGCGATATCGGGGATTTTGGTCTCGTTAAGATTTCTTAAAGTAAGTTTTTTTTTTATCTCGGTATAATATTGTAGCGAGCGTGAGAGAGAGAGAGAGGAGAGGATGCAGCGGTTGTTCTCTCTTGAAAATGATGCGGACAGAGAGAGAGAGAGAGAGATTTTTTCTCTCTCTTTTACTGTTTTTTGCTTTTTGCCTTTGCAGCGAACATTTTATTCGCTACTGAGTTGAGTATTGGTATGGAAGTTGGTTCGTTGAACGTGCCATTGTTGCAATCGTTCGCAACGTCTAAGATATTTGAACACGGTGTTCATAATTTTTCGAGCATTGCTCGACGGATTTTTATCCGATATTGTGATGTTATTTTGTGCGACGTGTACTGTGTTTTTCGTCGGAGATATCCGCACGCTAGGTTTTCATACGTGGGTGCATGCGTGTTCAAATCGCGAGACTTGCTCGATTACGTGATATACAATAGTATTGATGTTTTAAAAGTAATCGTTCCTTTGAGCACGCAATGTCGTTCGAAGAGATGGTTGAAGAGGATTATTTTTAAATACCGTAAAGAAACTGATTATGTTTGCATCGAACCAGCGTTGATACCATTATCAAAATTTGAACGGAGTATGACCAGAGGTGATTTCCTCCCTCCATTGAACAAAGTGAAGAGAAGATTGGAATATTCATTGCACGACGACGACGATGATTGGGATATTCGTAAAATCAAATGGGACATTAATTTACCGACCGAGAAACTCAATGCTTCACGCGTGAAATTCATATCGAAGTATTTTTCATCGAGTGACGAAGATACGTCGTGAGATGGTTCCTACATTACAGAATTTGGTTTGGGGATACGTCATAAACTTATACCTGAACGATCAATTTCCGCTCGAGTGGAAAACAGCGACGGAACGTCTAATGCGAAAAGATTTGACGAGTCACGTGAGTTTCATCTACACGAAACGATTTAGCCAAATTATAGTGAAATGGCCCGCGATCGATTCACCGTCCGCGATACTACATATCATCGAAATGGGAGAGCATCGCGTGGGTGGTTGTATAGTGTAGTTACGTTCGTGAGAACTGGAAACTTAACCGACGACGTGAAATCAAAATTGAAAAAACTTCTTTTTAATAATTGATGTGAATTAATATTTTCACAAGATGACGCAAGTTTGCAAGGACATGTTGAAATCGTTAACACATATGTCAAGGATGATTCGAACTGTGGACGAGTATCGCGAATGGACGAAATCATGTATTGAATGTTTACAATGGTGTAGGAAATATATGATCATTGTGAAGAAAAACGAAGCACCCATAGGTGTAAAATCGAGTTTGCTGTCGATCATGTGTCGTATGAAAACTTTGAAGGTCTCGTTAGATCATCGGTTTTCATCACGCGTTGGTAGCGGTTTGTATGGAAACGTTGGCGCGAGAGCATCGACTCTTCGTTGGGAGAACATTGAGTCGGCGTTTAAGAATCGTATATCGACCGGCGTTGTGATCAACGTCGAGCATGTCGATCCACGTCATTTCTTGCAACACGCGAAGCGAATAGTTACGAATCGTATTACAGAACTTTTGAACGTTCATTTGTCGTTAAAAGTGAACGTAGTATGGGAGGCGGAATTTGTGCTGCGCGACGAGGTTTCGGTGAAAAGTTTTAGCACGCGAAACGTTGTCGAATCTACGTCGCTGGTATGCGAAAGATGTTGTGCCAACGCTTTTGACATCGATAGAAGAGTTTCAAGAACGAGACAGTGGATGGGCGTTATCGAAGATCCTGCATTTGATGGTGAATTCCAACAAATATCAACCGTTACAAGCAGGTTGTCAGGTATCCGTGCCTCGAACAGTGCAATTAAAGAAAGCAATCCTAAATGTGTACAGTGACGACGATAATGCATGTTTCTATTGGGCAGTGGTGACAAGCCTATATCCAGCTAAAAATAATTTGAATCGCACATCATCCTATCCGCATTACAGCGATGTGCTCCACACCGAGGGATTCCAATTGCCGATGTTGTTCAAGGACATACCAAAGTTCGAAAAAGCGAATGACGTTTCCGTGAACGTGTTCGAGTGGGGAGGGGATCAGGAAAGATGTCGGACGTTGCATTTGACCTCAAGGAAGCGGGAGAAACATGTAAATTTGCTGCTCATACACGACTCCGAAAACTTGCGCAATCATTATCTGTGTATTAGGAATTTATCTCGTCTGGTTTCATCTCAGATCAGCACGCAGCACAATAAGCATATTTGCGATCGGTAAGATCCACACATGTAAATTTTTTTCTTTCTTCTGGATGATGGTGGTGGTGGTGGTGGTGGTGGTGGTGGTGGTGGTGGGCGAGAAAAACTAAAATAAAAAATTATGTTTTTTTTGTCAGGTGTCTACAGTATTTCAAATCGCAGGAAAAATTGAGCATTCACGAGATTGACTGCAGTCGAATGAACGAATGTGCTTTGAAACTTCCGACGGAAGACGATAAATGGCTGAAGTTCAAGAATTATGCGTACAAGGAACCGACACCGCTCGTTATCTACGCAGACTTGGAATGCCTGCTGAAGAAACAGGAAGATCAAGGTCATGGAGCTTACTGTAGATATCAACATCACCATGCCTTCAGCGTAGGCTACTACCTCCATTGCCGATACGACAGTTCGTTGAGCGAGTATCAGGCTTATCGTGATGAGAAAGGTTGTATCACATGGTTTGCATCGAAGTTGCACGAGTTGAGCTGTAAATTGCAGCCGGTGTTTGATCGAACGGCTCCAATGGCTCCGTTGACCGCCGCGCAAATCTCAACTTTTCGTACCGCCACGTATTGTCACGTGTGCGAAGAACCACTCGGTAATGACGACGTGCGAGTGCATGATCATTGTCATTTCACAGGTGCGTATCGGGGTCCGGCGCAGGTAAAATAGACGCGTTACCGCTGACGAAAGAGAAGTACATTTCTTTCACGAAACACAGTAAGAGGAATAAAGATACGATCAAAAAATCGTGGAAGAAGTGCATAAAGTTTCGATTCATCGATTCGTTCAAGTTCTTGAATTCGAGTCTGGACAAGTTGTCGTCGTACTTGGACAAGAGCGACTTGCATATCGTGAGGCGCCAATTCAATCGTCTTTCGAACGATGATTTTCATCTTCTAACCAGGAAAGGCGTTTTCCCATACAACTATGTATCGACCTATGACAAATTAAGCGACACTTGTTTACCACCGCGCGAAGCATTTTATAATCAGTTATGCGACAGCGAGATATCCGACGTCGACTATTGCCACGCGAACGAAGTTTGGTCACGTTTCGGTATACAAACGTTAGGACAGTACAGCGACTTGTACTTGAAATTGGATGTGTTGTTGTTGGCCGGCGTGTTTGAAAATTTTCGCGAAAAGTCGCTCGAGAATTATAAACTCGATCCAGCGCACTATTATACGTTGCCCGGTTTCGCGTGGGACGCGATGCAAAATTGACGAAGATCGAGTTGGAATTGTTCACCGACGTTGACATGCTTTTGTTCGTGGAGCGGGGAATACGAGGTGGGTTGAGTCAATGTTCGCATCGTTACGCGCGCGCGAATAACAAGTATATGTCGACGTACGATTCGGCCGAACCGTCCAGCTATCTGATGTATTTCGATGTTAATAATTTGTATGGCTGGGCCATGTCGCAGCCATTGTCGCACAGGGGTTTCCAATGGGTTGACGATACGAGTAATTTCAACATCGATTCCGTGCCGATCGGCAGTCCCGTCGGGTACATTTTAGAGGTCGACTTAGAGTATCCTCAGGAAATTCATGATGCTCACGCGGATCTTCCATTTTGCCCGATTCACGAGGTTGGGACTTTGCAAAAGAAACTGTTGACAACGCTTAGCGATAAGAATCGTTACGTTCTCCATTATCGATACCTCCAGCAATGTTTGAGGTATAATTTAAAATTAAAGAAAATTCATCGGATACTGAAGTTTGAACAATCATGTTGGTTACGCTGTTACATAGATTTAAATACGAGGTTGCGCGCCAACGCAAACAATGACTTCTCGAAGAATCTGTTCAAACTGATGAACAATGCAGTGTTTGAAGAAACGATGGAAAACGTTCGAAATCATGTAAACGTAAAGTTGCTCTCGCGATGGAGCGGTCGATACGGTGCTGAGCGTTTAATAGCTCGACCAAATTTCCATAGCTGTACTGTATTCTCCGAGGATTTTGTCGCAGTTCAAATGAACCAGCTTTCTATTAAATTTTATAAACCTATTTACATAGGCATGTCAGTGTTGGACATATCAAAATTACATTTGTATGATTTTCATTATGGCTACATGCTTCCAAATTTTCAAGAAAGATGCAGGATTTTGTACACGGACACGGACAGTTTAATTTATCAGATTATTTGCGACGACGCGTACGAGATGATAAAACGTGACATTCACCGATACGATACTTCCAATTATGACAGAAATAACGTGTACGGCGTTCCGATAGCGAATAATAAAGTATTAGGATTAATGAAGGACGAGAACGGAGGTAAAATCATGACAGAGTTTGTGAGTCTTCGCTCGAAAATGTATGCTATTCGGGTACAAGACAAAGACGATGTAAAAAAGATTAAAGGAATTAAGACTAACGTGACGATTAAAAATATAACTTTCGACGACTATTTAGCATGCCTTCACGATCATTTAGAAAAATCAGTTTGCGTTAAATTGATAATGTCTATACAACATCAAGTGTATTCAGTATCACAGAGTAAATTAGCATTGAGTCCATACGATGATAAACAATACATTTTAAACAATTCGATCGAAACCCTTCCTTGGGGACATTATAAAATCGCGAAAGGGGGAGAGCGGGAGGCAGGAGGGAGAGGGAGTGGGGGGGAGTTAGAAAAAATAAAAGCGGTTATATAATTTCATCGATGTTTCGAATCCCGTGTTGCGCGCGCGTGTTCACTTTTATTTGTAAGCGGAAAAGGGGCGTATACGCTCCTTGTATTGTTATCTTGCGTGTAAGAAGGGGGAAAAATGGTAGGGGAATTGTATATATAAGCTTTTGACATTGCGTACAGCGAGTAGTGCGTTTTACAGATTACTTTCTTATAGCGCAGTTGTTCTTCAGTATTATAATATTCACAATGTCAAATCAAACCAATAATTTTTTACATAAAAATGGATCTCACAACGATTATAAAAATTATGGGTAAGTAAAAGAAAGTTTGAAGGGAATAAAATGTTCCTTTTATGAAAGAAGAAAAAAAATATTGTATGTTATTTCTTTTATAGATACTCCATTTCGATGAAACGGTCGTTTCAACAGTCGCAACCCCAGTCGCAGCAGAAGCAGTTGCAGATACCGCGCAACGCACGAATCTTGGGTAGAAGATACTCCATAGCCGGCAATTATTTCAAGTTCCTTGAAATTTGTGTACGCGTGGATGAAAATTTGCGCGTCGAGTTTGTCTTGGGGGACAATCGTGGAACAGAGATTTCTTTTTCAATGGCTACGTGGAAACTGCTGGTGAAAACTAGAGATTATATTCACAATTACTTCGACGCGGACAAGAAGGAAAAACAAATTGATGAGACTTTATCGTTACAAATTGTAAATTTTAATGGAATGAGTCTAATCAAGTTGTTCGATTCTCAAGCATCGATTTATGTTACGAAAGAGACGATGGATAATTTGTACAAATTAGAGTTATGTATGGATCATATATATTCATGGTTATCAGAAAATATTCCAGAAATTCAGGATAGATTCGCGAAGCTCGTTGACATTGTAAAAAACTCCAATAAGGAGCAGAATTATGCGACCGTAATTTTTACAAACGAATTGTTCGAACGAAATTGTCTGATCGATTGCGAATTGTTAGCTTTATGTTTAGATCTAATCGTATCGAAAGCGAATCGTTGAAATTGTGTGCGTGTGGGGGGGAATTAATTAGTATTAATGTAAAAAGCATTTATGTATTTTTTCATGTTTATTAAAGAAACAAAATAAACATTACATTATATAATTAAAGTACAGATGATTTCTTTATCCAAGAGTTATGTGACGAATCCAGCCCCAACCATTTCACATATATTTCATTTCCTTTTCGACGCAATACTTTTTCTACTAAATACACTTCGGCATATTTGGTAGCGCGTATCTCGTATTCGTAAAATCCTCCAGCGATAGGTTTGTTCTGCAAATCAACCAAAAGATACGTGACGGGGTTCGTTCGTTTCACCGTCGCGATCTTAAATACTTCCGTTGACCAGTTCGGTGTGTATCCTTTGTCGAATACGGTTTTGAACTTGCTGATGCGCACATAGTCGCCAACTTTGAATTTCGCAGGACCGGCGATCTTGACGTTGCTGTACACGGTAGATAAAAGATACTTCTCATTTTTATGATTCACGTTTGCAGGTCGCATACGAATGGTGTGATGTTTTTGATTATTGTAGTCCTTAATCAACGTGGGTAGCTCGTCGATCCAACGATATTTTCCGCTCAACGAGAAAAATTACCACATGTTGTTCTTCAATGTACGATTGAATCGTTCGACTATGGACGCTTTCATAGTGCTGAATGTGGAATAGTGGTTGATGTTACGTTTCTTCAGATATTCTTGAAAATCTTTATTGTAGAATTCTTTCCCCATATCGGTTTGCAAATTGTTCGGTATTCGGCCATCTTTTTTCAACACCGACGCGAAAGCTTTGCACACATCGTCAGCATTTTTGCTTTTCAAAGGAACGGCCCAGGTATACTTGCTGAATGTATCGATTATTGTAAGAATATATCGATGTCTTCGATTCTCTCTTGCGTACGGTTGAACTTCAACGATATCAGCTTGCCAGAGATCGTCGAGTCCTCGCGTAACCACTCGCCTCCGCCGGAAGTAACGTCTCGCCGGAGCATGCAGTTCATTCACCAAGTTCACTTTATCGCCGCTCATGATTTCGCCTTGTCAGTCTGCGGTCGCTCGAAATTAAGATACGCTAATTTAATTATCCTTGCGTTGACCGCTGCCGCGCCCTCTTTTGCGTTATCGATGAATCTGCGGTCGCTTGAAATTAAGATACGCTAATTTAATTATCCTTGCGTTCTCGGAGTCTTTTCGATCGCTGTCGCGTCCTCTTTTGCGTTATCGATGGACTTTTCAGCTATTGACGCTTTTTGCGTTATCGGAATCTCTTCTGTGGTTGCTGCTACCGCTACAGTCAACAAGTCTCTGAAACAAAGTCTCATACGAGAATCCAATTCCTCGAAAGCGACGCGCACACTGTATTGCTGCTGTTCTTCGATACGTCGCATTTGTCCGTATATTTCGGTAAATTTCTCTAATAAAGATTTATGTAACTGTTCGAATTTCACGACTATGTTCCCCTCTCCAGTCAGCTCGAGTAATCTCTTGTACATAGCAGTATTAAGCCTTTCGAACCTCTCATCCAATTCCTTGCCAGTTTCAAAACCGCCTACTGTAAATTTATTTTGCAGTTCGTCTACGAGTAATTCAAGTTGCGCCAACTTTCCCTGATTCGCTTTGCCAGTGCTCGTAATTTCCTCCAAGATGTGGATTTTATTTAATATGTGATTTTCAAGGTTATCAATCTTTTTCGGCCAGTTGCTGTTAACTTTGTGTTCCACACTTGCAAGTTTGTGCTCGACGTTGTCAGCAAATTTCACAACGGCATTCAATTTTTCTCGATCCACGATACCCTCAGCTTTCATTGTTTCGAACAACTTATCCTCGAGCTCGACGAATCTTTGACATAGCTTTTCATTGATACTTTTATTATTCTGCTCGATGCACGTCTCAACATGTTTCTTCAGATTCTCATGATTGGATTCGTCGTTTGTCACGAATTTTTGGAGAGTTTCTACCGCGCGTTTCATCGAGTGAACATCGTCAATAGTTTCATACAGGTCGTACGTAAATGTTTTTTTTCAACGAATCGATCGCGTCGTCAACGTAACTTTTTGTTGTCGAGTCGCTGGCGAAAACCGGAGTTGCCAAATATCGAATAATTCGAGATTTTGCATCGAAAAATTCGTTGTCACTGTTCAAAATTACCGCCCTCTCGTTGATAACGTTGTCCACATACTTCTTCGCGTTAATAGGAACTTTTATACTTTCTATAGGTAGACCCAATGCATCGAACTCGTCATTCTCGTCCGATACGTGTAGAACGTATTTTCTTATAGTATTTATCAGATCGAACATAAATCTATTGAAACTCTTCGTGTTGATTGAATTGTCCTTGTGATGTTCATGTTTCGTGTCTATATTCGCAACGATGTCTTGAATAGTCTGCTTTAGCGAATCACGAGACGATGATTTCTTGCTGCTGCTGCTGCTGCTGTTACGCATCGTTGCTGCTGCTGCTCCAATTTCTTTCGACAATCGATGTTTTACCACCGTAATCACCAGCAAAAATGATGCAATCGTTGCAAAAGCATGTTATTTATAGAACTTGAGGCATTCCTCGGCAACTAATTTCTTCATTTTACCACGAAAACTTTCCTCAAACATTTGTAGTTGGTTACCGATTGAGCTGTCCGTTTCATCTTTCATATTCTGTTTTAACGCTTCAACCTTTTGCTCCAATACCGAAAATACGTTATCAATTTTCACATTAATTTTATCGTTATCTGAATCAATTGATTTAATTTTCTGATCACTGTCGTATTGAAAATTATATGTTTTAGCCAGCACTTTATTCCTCCATTTTTCATTAGTCTGCTTCATATCTTTCGTTAGTTTCTCGTTAGCCGTTATTTTATCCATGAGTTCGGATTTCCATTTCGCACTAGTCTCTTTGGCATCCTTCGCCAACTTTTCGTTAGCCGTTATTTTACCCACGAGTTCGGATTTCCACTTCGCACTAGTTTGTTTAGCATCCTTCGCCAACTTTTCGTTAGCCGTTATTTTACTCACGAGTTCGGATTTCCACTTCGCACTAGCCTGTTTAGCATCCTTCGCCAACTTTTCGTTAGCCGTTATTTTACCCACGAGTTCGGACTTGCATTTTAGGCTAGTCTGTTTGGCATCCTTCGCCAACTTTTCATTAGCCGTTATTTTACCCACGAGTTCGGACTTGCATTTTAGGCTAGTCTGTTTGGCATCCTTCGCCAACTTTTCATTAGCCGTTATTTTACCCACGAGTTCGGACTTGCATTTTAGGCTAGTCTGTTTGGCATCCTTCGCCAACTTTTCGTTAGCCGTTATTTTACCCACGAGTTCGGATTTCCACTTCGCACTAGTCTCTTTGACATCCTTCGCCAACTTTTCGTTAGCCGTTATTTTATCCATGAGTTCAGACTTGTATTTTACACCGGCCTGTTCGACACCCTTCGTCATTTTTTTATTAGCCGTTATTTTATCCATGAGTTCGGACTTGTATTTTACACCGGCCCGTTCGACACCCTTCGTCATTTTTTCATTAGCTGTTATTTTATCCATGAGTTCGGACTTGTATTTTACACCGGCCTGTTCGACACCCTTCGTCATTTTTTCGTTAGCCGTTATTTTTCTACGAAGCTCGTCGTCACCTTTTTTCGATACATCGTCATCGTACGATCTAGTGGCCGCGTCATCGTTTTGAAGCGGTTCCGCCAAATGTTTGATCCTCTTGTTTCGAGCCGTGTACGATTCTGTTGAGAAGCACATCGCATTATTCTGCATGTACTCGTGAAGCGATGACGTTACAGTATCATCACCTATCTTCGAAACGCAATCGACGTACAGTTTGGTGGCCGCGTCATCGTTCGTCGTAGGATTTGCGACACGAGCGATCTTAGCGCCTCGTGCATCGTACAAATTGCCGATCGTGCATATGGCATTATCGTGTACATAATTTTTACATATCGAATAAAAAGTTGAACTATCTGCCAATATTTTCGACTCAGGCGTACTACGTTTATACAACGTACCAAATTTATTAATAGACATTTTTTTCGTTTCTCGGTTCAATTGTTTTCTTCTCCTTTCTTCTTCTTCTTCTTTAACACCAACAACTCGAGTAGATCTTGCTGTTGCTCGATCTGTTGTATTTGTCGACAAATATCTTCGAGTCTGAACTCAATATTTTTAAATCTGTCCTCCCAATTTTCATCTACGGATAACGTTTGATTGGTTTCACACCAATTCCAACGGATACTCATTTTATCGAACCATTTGATAAATTTACCAACAGACATTTCATTCGTCACTAACGTAATAAATATTCGAGCAATTTAATTTATAATCAATCCAGCTTCGCGAAGTTCTTCGATTATGGATGTTATTTCATTGTCGTGGTTGGTATGACCAGCATTTTTCGATGCCATCAACAATTTCAAACGATCGACCAGCTCATTTGGGTCATCCCAATGCACATAATGGACCGGATTGTTGGTTACACGCATCATCGTCGTTGGAATATTTATACCTTTTCTACGCAACGCTGAGAACATTGGTCCTATAATAGTTTTGTACTTGTAGCCCTTGTTTCCCATTATCTGATTACCACGTCGGTGCGCATGCGTAGCGATGAGAATGTTTCTATAAATTTCCTTATCATTCTCGGTGTACAGGTTCTCGTTGGGTATTCTGTTGAATATCAATTCGTAGAGACCTGGAGTTCCTCTGTACCTAATTTTATTAATAACAATATCATCGTTGCTTTTCACGTCGAACGCAACGTTTCCAAGCATCAGTTTGTTATTATGAAAATACACTCCGTACACATTGTCCTGACTTTTCGGCGGCCCGCTAAAGAAATTTCTCAAGTATTCGCTCGCTAAAGGTCCAAGATTACTGAACAAATGCTCGTATTCGTCGCGATGCTTTTCAGGACTTCTCAAAATATTTCGCACCGATGATTCCAACGATGTTGCAGCCGTTGGAGATGATTCGAAAGCTACCTCCTTCTCCCGATGCATTGAAGGTGTTGGTTCGAGCACCATATTGGTGTCCGCATCATCGTCGTCGTCGTCGTCGTCGTTGTCGTCGTCGTCGTCGTCGTTGTCGTCGTCGTCGTCATCGTCAACATAGTCGGCGTCATCGCTGACACCGATGGGGGAACATACTTTATTCTTCTTCTTCTTCTTTTTCAAATGCATCCTTGGAGTTAATGCCGCTTCATCGTGTGTCCTCTTTTTCTTAATAAATTCTCTCTCCACTTTCTTCTTCTTCTTCACAGAGAACAGCGACTGCTGTGTTTGCAAATCCAACAATCGGTCAGCATTTGATGTATTATCTTTCGCTTCCGTAGCTGTATTTTGGACCAGCTGTTTCAACGGTTCCACGATAGGACGTAAATTTGTCTCAATGTTAGACTGTACATCCATTTTCCCAACTTTCAAGGCTAAACTCTTTTTACGTATGACGTCACTGGTCTTAGCTATTTCCTTAACGATGGCAGCTCGCAGGTTTTTCTTTGACGGACGCATATCGAGTGGGAGCACGATGTGACACCGACACCTCTTACCGTCCAAATGAGTCGGATCACAGCACGACGAATTCGTTAAATCCGCGTCTGTAACGTCCTCGGTTCACAAGGCTGTCTTTGTCGATTACAAGGAATTCATACTTGTTTCGCCAACACCTTGAACAAACTGCGTTGAAACTTTCGAACGACATATCGGTATTCACATGATCCTGATGAACGTGTCGCAGATTCATGGCATCTTGATTGAATAGAATCAATAGATTGGCATTGTCGCGAATCAAATGTTTGGGTATTCTCGCGTATGATTGCGACAGGTAGAAACAATCGACGTGCGAATGTCTGCCCATCGCGAAATATTCTCTGATAACGTCCTGTTCATCACAAGCAACGTCGTCGAAGATAAATATCGAATTCGGTCGAGCATCCGCCGGGGGAATCACGTGCGCGTTGTCCGAATAGGCAAAGTAACCTACGTCCTTGCCCACGTGCGAGAACAAGTTGTTCAAGTATTGATATTTTGGTTGACGTGATGATTTCGAATACACATACACATTTGCGAATCGCAGTCCATTCGGACTTTCCAACAGGTTAATCATGACGTTCGTTTTACCACATCCTGACGGGCCGCTTATCACGCATCGTATAGTACTCGGTAGCAATGGCCCATGCTTCCGAATTATCTCATCATGGTCGTCGAACGTGCGGTAGGTCGGAACCCGGATATTCAAAGACTGTCGTACGAAACGCATGCTCTCTCTCTCGACTGTCTTTTGTTATGCTAAATTTTCTTCTCGAACGATAAGGTATTTATACGAGAACTCAAGCATCATAGATATCAGTCTTCTCGTATTCAAATGATAGAGCACATCTCCATGTAACTAACGCACGTACATTTTTTTTTGTTCATTATCAATCAAAGAATTTTTGACATAACAGCTTCATATACCGCTACAGACTGGCAAGAAACAGCTCTGTATACCGCTACAGACTGGTAAGAAACAGCTCTGTATACCGCTACAGACTGATATAAACAGCTCTGTATACCGCTACAGACTGGTATAAACAGCTCTGTATACTGCTACAGACTGGTATAAAGAGCTCTGTATACCGCTACAGACTGGTATAAAGAACTCTGTATACTGCTACAGACTGGTATAAACAGCTCTGTATACCGTTACGGACTGGTAAAAGACATTCCCTGACAAGATTAGGTATGGGTCTGATAAGGAAGAAGGGTCGACGAGCTGTTAAGGGGAAGAAGAAGAAGAAGAACTACAGTAGCTACAATATTGGAAGAATTCTACCAATTGCCAAACGAGGTGGTTTTCTACCGCTGCTGTTTCCTGCTTTGGGAGCTTTGGGGGCATTGTCAGGCGGTGCTGCTGCAGTGGCTAAAACGATAAACGAGGCGAAAGCTGCGAAGAAACAATTGGAAGAATTGGAACGACACAATCGTGCCATGGAGGGCCGTGGAGTGTATCTTGCACCATACAAGCGTGGGAAAGGAATAAAGAAAAAAAAAAGGAAGACGAAAGGAAAAAAGTAGATAACTCAACGACGGATCTTGAATTGAAAATTGTCTGTAGAAAATTACCACATTTTCACGGAGTTTTCATGCTCGATGCATTGCCCAATAAAATATGGATAAATGAACGAGGAATAGTCAATCTGTATAGCAGTCATGGTCCAGGAACACATTGGGTCGCATATATAAAGCAGAAGTCGCGAATCAGCTACTTCGATAGTTTTGGAAATCTTCAGCCACCAATCGAATTAATTCGATACTTCGGACCGAACGTGGTAATCTCATACAATCGCAAGAATTATCAAAATTACAACGAAAGCGTATGTGAACAATTGTATGTAAAATTTTTGCGAGAATCTCTGACATAGCATTTTTAATCATTCTACCGCCGCTGCAAGAATGTCCTACACGTTCACGTTATCGGGAAGAAGTAGCGTCTTATCGTCCAAGTACTTCCCGCCTATAGATCTGAGCAATGCCAACTACGAACTGGGTCTGGTCGATTTGCAAACTTATTACACAATACCAAACATCAGTTCGAATATTGGAAACAATAAATTTTATTTCGACGACAAAGATGAGGAGATAAGCATCCCACATGGTTCGTATGAACTGGAGGCGATCAACGCTTACTTGAGGCGCGAGATAAGCATGCGGTATCCTGCAGCCAAAGATAAGAACGATCCGGAATACCCGCTGATCTTGCGAGCGAACAACAATACTATGAAAAGCTAAATTAGGATAAATTTTAGATAAAAAAAATCCTAATAAATTAGGATAAAAAAAAGCGCATATAGGATAAATTTTACAAAGCCTAATAACGCGGGTCCTATTCTAGGATTCTCTATGAATCGTGTTTTATCGCCAAACACATGGCATATATCGGACACCCCCGTGAATATCATTAATACAAATATTATTCGAATAGAATGCAACGTAACCACCGGTTCGTACGATAACGGGAAACTGGTTCACACGATACACGAATTCGCGCCCAACGTGTCGCCAGGGTATAAAATATCGGAAACGCCGGCACGAGTCATTTACCTTCCGATCGTCACACGGTCAATGGATGATTTAACGATTCGCATTGTGGACCAGTCGGGACGTTTAATTGATTTTCGAAACGAAGAAATCAAGATACGATTGCACGTTCGTCGAACCATCTCATAACCTCGGTAAAGAAACGTCATGCTAATTCACAATAATACGCCAAGCTTCAAAGACGGTGTATCGTTCCAAAATAATAATAATAACAATAATAATAAGGAGAAGAAGACGAGGAAATTAACTGCACGAAACGTTAAATATCTACAATCTTTGGGATTTGTCGTTAACAAGTAATCGCACGCCCCCGCATCATGTCGTACGACATTTTGAACATCTCCGAAGCACCGATCTTCGACAATCGAATAACTAAGATCGAACTGCACACCTACAATCCGTACGCCAACACTACGTTTGGAAACAGCGATGAGATAAGAATACCCATTCAACATCAAGACTTGTACACTCTTCCGTGTAAAAGCTTCCTATACGTGGAGGAAAGACTCAGCCTACCGGGAGGATTGGCCAACGACACGGTAGCTCTAGACAACAATGTGGTGGCGTTTATGTTCGACGAAATACATTACGAACTGAACGGAGTGGAAATCGATCGGTCCAGAAATCCCGGTACAACGACGACCTTGAAGAATTATGCGAGTCTGAACATTACGAAGAACAACGCGCTGTCCAATGCTGGCTGGATGTACAGGAACGATGATCAACGGAGGGAAAATCTCATCGCAACGCCTACGAATTTTCGAAATTTCAACTTTTGCGTGCCTATGAACACATTGCTAGGCTTCTGCGAAGATTACAAACGCGTTGTAATAAATGCTCGGCACGAATTGATTTTGATTCGCGCGCGCAACGACGCTAACGCGCTACGAAGCTGGTCCGACAATGTGAAACCTGTCCTGGATTTGTATAAAATTCAATGGAGAATGCCACACGTCGCTTTGGATGAAATACACAAGTTGTCGATGCTGCGTATTCTTGAGAGCGAAAGATCGATCAGCATGAGTTTCCGTTCGTGGGAACTGTACGAATATCCGATGCTGCAAACAACCACGAAGCACACGTGGGCGATAAAAACGGCTCCGCATATGGAAAAACCGCGGTACGTGATATTCGCGTTACAAACCGAAAGGAAAAATGATTTAAAGAAAAACGCTACCCAATTCAATTCCTGCTTCTTATCTAATATTCGACTTTATTTGAACTCGGAAATGTATCCCTACGACGATTTGAACATCGATTTCGAAAAGGATAAATACGCGTTGCTCTATGACATGTACGCGAAATTTCAAGAGTCCTATTATGAAAACGACGGTGAGGTGTTACTGAATACAATCGACTTTCTACTGTATGGACCGTTCGTAGTCATCGATTGCTCGCGACAAAACGAAGCGCTGAAAAATGCGACCATCGACGTGCGAATCGAATTCGAATGTCGAAAGGATGTCCTACCTTCGACGGCTGCATACTGCTTGATGATACACGACTGCATCGTGGAATACAACCCGTTGACGAGCATTGTTAGAAAAATTATATAAATGCGAAAAATAATATTGTAAACTAATATGATTTTTTGAAAAATGTACATGCCCTATCATAAAAGATGTTCTCTCTTTCCCCTGAAGAAACCGCTAACCGAATAGCTACAATAAGAAATAACTATAATTTTTAGGGAAATTTTGGATAGGATTGTGGGTATTTTAAAAAAATGTATATTAATGTATGTTAAATAAATCCTTTTTATTAAAATCCTTTTTACTAAAATTTTGAAACATGATCGACATCAATATATAATCTTCCTCTTCTTTCGCCAACGCGTCGTTGATGACAATCGCAAGCCTCCTCCCCTCTCCTCCTCCTCCTCTTCAAGAAGACGCTGTTAATTAAAAAATAATCATTATTAAAAATAAATTTTTAATTTTTTAAATAACAATTATTCCACATACCTCTTCTCATGGTGATCGCAAACTGCCTCTTCCTTAAACTTTGTATTACATTTTTTATTCGTCGTTTGGCGTCACCACCCTCGACGCCGATAATACATCTTCCCTCTCTAAAAGAAGATGTAGTAGAAAGACAATGAAAATCATTTGTAAATAAATAAAAAGAAAAAATTACCTTTTAATTTAAGCAGCCATTCTCTAAAAACGCGAAGCTCACTCAAACAACAATGATATTTTTTATTGAATCCTTTTTTTGGTATCCAGCAATGTAGCCTGCACGGACTATTGAATTTTCCATATGACGGGTCAGTAATTAAAATACCGTACTTTGGGCAACTGAAATCCTCCAGGTTTCTAGATTTTATACCAGTTTTTAATAAAATATCCCGTTCGATGTTCCCTCCTTTGTATCCAATTACGGGTTCTTTATATGACCGTATGAATTTTTTTATGATGTTTCCAATATCCTCGTTCCGATAATTAATCTTGCCACTAAAATTTTTAAATGGTATTCCGTGCAGGAAGTTTGTTACATACCATGCACTTTTTCGATCTGCCATCGTTAAATCATTATAATTGTAATCTAACTTAAACTCAAACAAATTACTTTCCCCGGAATGAACATTAATTATGGCAAGTTCTTTGCAAATAAATTTTTTTTCAAAACTAAACCCATCCATGTCTATAATGAAATCGATCCCGAACATCTTTCAAGATATATACACACTTCTCTTTAAAAACTTGGTCGTCACAATGTGCACACAGTATGGTAGCCGTTTAACGCACGTCGTGTTTCGACAACCTATTTATTAGCATGCATACATGCACTTCTCTCACATCGTTATAATACATCTCTCTCTCCAAAAACGATAAAGCAGAAAAAATACATCTCTCTCTCTATCCACATCGTTACTGCAAAGAAAAATCGGATAAGGAGACTTCCAAAATCACTAATCATGGAAAGGATGTGGCAACAAACCGTTGCAAGGCAAAAAATACATCTCTCTCTCCGTCCATATCGTCCATAAGCGAAAAACTGATGCAAAAGAGAACAACCGCTGCAATGCATCCATCTCGCTCGCTCGCTACAATATTATACCGAGATAAAAAAACCATACTTTAAGAAATCTCAACGAGCCCAAAATCACGGGTAACGCATCCGCGAGTCTCTCCGGATACAAAACCACAAAATTCTATAAATGCGTCGCGCGAGAAAAATCATGCGTCGTTTTTGCAAGAGAGAGAACAACCGCTGCATCCTCCCACCTCTCTCTCTCTCCCGCTCGCTCGCTACAATATTATACCGAGATAAAAAAACCATACTTTAAGAAATCTAATAAACGAAACCAAAATACCCGATATCGCTTCGCAAGATAAGCAACTTCCGGGTAAGACGTCCGAGAGCCCCTCCGGATGCAAAACCGCAAAACTCCTTATCGGTGACTTCCCCCCTCCACACGACGCGTGCCGCTCACGATGATGCTTCCTTCCCTTTACCCCACCCCCCCGGCTCAGCCTTCCCCTCGCCCTTAATTGCAGAACGCAACTCCTATACCTACCGATTCTCTTAGATTTCAAGCTAACTCGTTTGTTTCGTCTGCAATTGAAGCTACATCACTTATATCGCATGTATCTGAAGCTAAATCATTGGTTTCGCATGGATTTGAAGCTAAACCTTCAACAACGCATTGATTGGAAGCTAAATCATGTGTTTCGCCTGGATTTGAAGCTAACTCGTATGTTTCGCATGCAGCTGAAGCTATATCACCTATATCCCAAGTGTTTGAAGCTCAATCATTTGTTTCGCTTGGATTTGAAGCTAAATCTTCTAAATGGCATTGATTTGAAGCTAAATCAAGTGATTCGCACGAATTTGAAGCTAAACCTTCTACATCGCATTGATTTGCAGCTAAATCATGTGTTTCGCATGGATTTGAAGCTAAATCATGTGTATAGCACGGATTTTGAAGATAACTCGTTTCATTCGTCTGCATTTGTAGCAATATCACTTATATCCCAAGTTTTTGAAGCTAAATCATTTGTTTCGCACGGAATTGAAGCAAAACCTTCTACATCGCATTGATTTGAAGCTAAATCATGTGTTTCGCTTGGATTTGAAGCTAACTCGTTTGTTTCGCATGCAGCTGAAGCTATATCACCTATATCCCAAGTGTTTGAAGCTCAATCATTTGTTTCGCATGGATTTGAAACTGAACCTTTTAAATGGCATTGATTTGAAGCTAAATCAAGTGATTCGCTTGGATTTGAAGCTAAACCTTCTACATCGCATTGATTTGAAGCTAAATCATGTGTATAGCACGGATTTTGAAGATAACTCGTTTCATTCGTCTGCATTTGAAGCAATATCACTTATATCCCAAGTTTTTGAAGCTAAATCATTGGTTTCGCATGGATTTGAAGCTAAGCCTTCTACATCGCATTGATTTGCTGCAAAATAATGTGTTTCGCATAGATATGGAGCTAACTCGTTTGTTCCTCCTGCATTTGAAGCTATATCACTTATATCGCAAGTATCTGAAGCTAAATCATTGGTTTCGCATGGATTTGAAGCTAAGCCTTCTACTTCGCATTGATTTGAAGCTAAACCTTCTACATCGCATTCATTTGCTTCTTAATCATGTGTTTCGCATGGATTTGAAGCTAACTCGTTTGTTTCGTCTGCATTTGAAGCAATATAACCTATATCCCATGTGTTTGAAACTAAATCATTTGTTTCGCATGGATTTGAAGCTAAATCTCCTGCTTCGCATTAATTTTAAATAATCATGTGTTTCGCACGGAATTGAAGCTATCTGGTTTGTTTCGTCTGCATTTGAAGCTGTGCCACTTATATCGCAAGTATCTGAAGCTATATCATTGGTTTCGCAGGGATTTGAAGCTAATTCGTTTGTTGCGTCTGCATTTGAAGCTATGTCACTTGTATCGCAATTATCTGAAGCTAAATCATTGGTTTCGCATGGATTTGAATCTAAACCTTCTACATCGCATTCATTTGCTGCTAAATCATGTGTTTCGCATGGATATGAAGCTAACTCGTTTTTTTCGTCTGCATTTGAAGCTATATCACTTATATAGCAAGTATCTGAAGCTAAATCATTGGTTTCGCATGGATTTGAAGCTAAACCTTCTACATCGCATTGATTTGCTGCTAAATCATGTGTTTTGCATGGATTTCAAGCTAACTCGTTTATTTCGTCTGCATTTGAAGCTATGTCACTTATGTCGCAAGTATCTGAAGCTAAATCATTGGTTTCGCATGGATTTGAAGCTAAACCTTCTACAACGCAAGGATTTACTGCTAAATCATGTGTTTCGCATGGATTAAAAGCTAAACCTTCTAAATCGCATTTATATGAAGCTAAATCATGTGATTCTCTTGGATTTGAAGCTAACTCGTTTGTGTCGTCTGCATTTGAAGCAATATCACTTATATCGCAATCATCTGAAACTAAATCATTGCTTTCGCATGGATTTGATTCTAAACCGTCTACATAGCATTGATTTGAATCATAATAATGTGTATTGCTTGGATTTAAAGCTAACTAGTTTGTTTCGCCTGCATTCGAAGTTAAACCTTCCACATAGCATTAATTTGAAGTTTAAACATGTGTTTTGCTTGGATTTGAAGCTAACTCGTTTGTTTCCCCAACAATTGAAGCTATATCACTTATATCGCAAGTATCTAAAGCTAAATCATTTGTATCGCATGGATTTGAAGTTAAACCTTCTACATAGCATTAATTTGCAGCTAAATCAGGTGTATCGCTTGGATTTGAAGCTAACTCGTTTGTTTCTTCTGCATTTTAAGCTATATCACTTATGTCGCTAGTATCTGAAGCTAAGTCATTTGTTTCGCATGGATTTGAAGCTAACTCGTTTGTTTCGTCTGCATTTGAAGCTATGTCACTTATATCCCAAGTGTTTGAAGCTAAATCATTTGTTTCGCGTGGATTTGAAGCTAAACCTTCAACATCGCATTAATTTTAACTAAATCATTTGTTTCGCACGGAATTGAAGCTAACTAGTTTGTTTCGTCTGCATTTGAAGCTGTGCCACTTATATCGCAAGTATCTGAAGCTAAATCATTGTTTCGCATGGATTTGAAGCTAAACCTTCTACATAGCATTGGTTTGAAGATTAGTAATGTGTTTTGCTTGGATTTAAAGCTAAATCGTTTGTTTCGCCTGCATTTGAAGCTAAACCTTCCTCGTAACATTGATTTGAAGTTTAAACATGTGTTTTGCATGGCTAGGATGCTAATTCGTTTGTTTCCCCTACAATTGATGCTATATCACTTATATCGCAAGTATCTAAAGCTAAATCATTTGTGTCGCATGGATTTGAAGCTAAACCTTCTACATAGCATTGATTTGAAGCTTAGTAATGTGTTTTGCTTGGATATGAAGCTAACTCGTTTGTTTCTCCTGCATTTGAAGCTATATCACTAATATCGCAAGTATCTGATGCTGAATCATTTGTTTCGCTTGGATTTACCCACATTACCTTCTACATTGCATTGATTTGCAGCTGAACCTTCTACATCGCATTCATTTGCTTCTTAATCATGTGTTTCGCATGGATTTGAAGCTAACTCGTTTGTTTCGTCTGCATTTGAAGCAATATAACCTATATCCCATGTGTTTGAAACTAAATCATTTGTTTCGCATGGATTTGAAGCTAAATCTCCTGCTTCGCATTAATTTTAAATAATCATGTGTTCCGCATGGATTTGAAGCTAACACGTTTGTTTCGTCTGCATTTGAAGCTATGTCCACTTATATCGCAAGTATCTGAAGCTAAATCATTGGTTTCGCATGGATTTGAAGCTAAGCCTTCTACTTCGCATTGATTTGAAGCTAAACCTTCTACATCGCATTCATTTGCTTCTTAATCATGTGTTTCGCATGGATTTGAAGCTAACTCGTTTGTTTCGTCTGCATTTGAAGCAATATAACCTATATCCCATGTGTTTGAAACTAAATCATTTGTTTCGCATGGATTTGAAGCTAAATCTCCTGCTTCGCATTAATTTTAAATAATCATGTGTTTCGCACGGAATTGAAGCTATCTGGTTTGTTTCGTCTGCATTTGAAGCTGTGCCACTTATATCGCAAGTATCTGAAGCTATATCATTGGTTTCGCAGGGATTTGAAGCTAATTCGTTTGTTGCGTCTGCATTTGAAGCTATGTCACTTGTATCGCAATTATCTGAAGCTAAATCATTGGTTTCGCATGGATTTGAATCTAAACCTTCTACATCGCATTCATTTGCTGCTAAATCATGTGTTTCGCATGGATATGAAGCTAACTCGTTTTTTTCGTCTGCATTTGAAGCTATATCACTTACTTCGCAAGTATCTAAAGCTAAATCATTTGTTTGGCATGGATTTGAAGCTAAACCTTCTACATCGCATTGATTTGCTGCTAAATCATGTGTGTCGCATGGATTTGAAGCTATGCCTTCTACATCGCATCGATTTGCATCTAAATCATTTGTTTCGCTTGGATTTGAAGCTAACTCGTTTGTTTCCCCAACAATTGAAGCTATATCACTTATATCGCAAGTATCTAAAGCTAAATCATTTGTGTCGCATGGATATGAAGCTAAAACTTCTACATCGCATGGACTTGAAGCTAACTCGTTTGTTTCGCCTGCAGTAGCATCTATATCACTTATATCGCAAGTATCTGAAGCAAAATCATTGGTTTCGCATGGATTTGAAGCTAAACCTTCTACATCGCATTGATTTGCTGCTAGATCGGGTGTTTCGCATGGATTTAAAGCTAACTCGTTTGTTTCGTCTGCATTTGAAGCTTTGTCACTTGTATCGCTAGTATCTCAAGCTAAACCATTGGTTTCGCATGGATTTGATGCTAAACCTTCTACATCGCATTGATTTGCAGCTAAATCATGTGTTCCGCATGGATTTGAAGCTAACACGTTTGTTTCGTCTGCATTTGAATCTATGTCACTTATATCGCAAGTATCTGAAGGTAAATCATTTGTTTCGCATGGATTTGAAGCTAAACCTTCTACATCGCTTTGATTTGCTGCTAAATCGGGTGTTTCGCATGGATTTAAAGCTAACTCGTTTGTTTCGTCTGCATTTGAAGCTTTGTCACTTATATCGCTAGTATCTCAAGCTAAACCATTGGTTTCGCATGGATTTGATGCTAAACCGTCTACATCGCATTGATATGCAGCTAAATCATGTGTTCCGCATGGATTTGAAGCTAACTCGTTTGTTTCGTCTGCAATTGAATCCACATCACTTATATCGCAAGTATCTGAACCTAAATCATTTGTTTCGCATGGATTTGAAGCTAAACCTTCTACATCGCATTGATTTGCTGCTAAATCATGTGAATCGCATTGATTTGAAGCTAACTCGTTTGTTTCGTCCTCAATTGAAGCTATATCACTTATATCGTAAGTATCTGAACCTAAATCGTTTGTTTCGCATGGATTAGAAGCTAACTAGTTTGTTTCGTCTGCACTTGAAGCAATATCACATATATCGCTAGTATCTGAAGCTAAATCATTTGTTTCGCATGGATTTGAAGCTAACTCATTTGTTTCGTCTGCACTTGAAGCAATATCACATATGTCGCTAGTATCTGAAGCTAAATCATTTGTTTCGCATGGATTTGAAGCTAAACCTTCAACATCGCATTGATTTGCAGCTAAATCATGTGTTTCGCATGGATTTGCAGCTAACTCGTCCGTTTCGCCTGCATTTGAATCTATATCACTTATATCGCAAGTATCTGAACCTAAATCATTGGTTTCGCATGGATTTGAAGCTAAACCTTCTACATCGCATAGTTTTGAAGCTAAATCATGTGTTTCGCACGGATTTGCAGCCAACTAGTTCGTTTCGCATGCATTTGATGCTATATAACTTATATCGCAAGTATCTGAAGCTAAATCATTTGTTTCGCATGGATTTGAAGCTAAGACATCTAGTTCGCATTGATTTGAAGCTAAATCATGAGTTTCGCATGGATGAGAAGCTAACTCGTTTGTTTCGCCTGCATTTGAAGTTATATCATTTATATCGCAAGTATTTGACACCAAACCATTTGTGTCGCTTGGATTTGAAGCTAAACCTTCTACATCGCATTGTTTGTAGCTGAATCTTGTGCATCGCATGGATTTGAAGCTACCTCGTTTGTTTCGACTGCATTTGAAGCTGTGCCACTTATATCGCAAGTATCTGAAGCTAAATCATTGGTTTCGCATGGATTTGAAGCTAAACCTTCTAGATAGCATTGGTTTGAAGCTTAGTAATGTGTTTTGCTTGGATTTAAAGCTAAATCGTTTGTTTCGCCTGCATTTGAAGCTAAACCTTCCATGTAGCATTGATTTGAAGTTTAAACATGTGTTTTGCATGGCTAGGATGCTAATTCGTTTGTTTCCCCTACAATTGATGCTATATCACTTATATCGCAAGTATCTAAAGCTAAATCATTTGTGTCGCATGGATTTGAAGCTAAACCTTCTACATAGCATTGATTTGAAGCTTAGTAATGTGTTTTGCTTGGATATGAAGCTAACTCGTTTGTTTCTCCTGCATTTGAAGCTATATCACTAATATCGCAAGTATCTGATGCTGAATCATTTGTTTCGCTTGGATTTACCCACATTACCTTCTACATTGCATTGATTTGCAGCTGAACCTTCTACATCGCATTCATTTGCTTCTTAATCATGTGTTTCGCATGGATTTGAAGCTAACTCGTTTGTTTCGTCTGCATTTGAAGCAATATAACCTATATCCCATGTGTTTGAAACTAAATCATTTGTTTCGCATGGATTTGAAGCTAAATCTCCTGCTTCGCATTAATTTTAAATAATCATGTGTTCCGCATGGATTTGAAGCTAACACGTTTGTTTCGTCTGCATTTGAAGCTATGTCCACTTATATCGCTAGTATCTCAAGCTAAATCATTGGTTTCGCATGGATTTGAAGCTAAACCTTCTACATCGCATTGATTTGCTGCTAAATCATGTGTTTCGCATGGATTTGGTGCTAACTCGTTTGTTTCGACTGCATTTGAAGCCATGTGACTTATATCGCAAGTATCTGAAGCTAAATTATTGGTTTCGCATGGATTTGAAGCTAAACCTTCTACATCGCAATGCTTTACTGCTAAATCATGTGTTTTGCTTGTATTTAAAGCTAACTCGTTTGTTTCGCGTGCATTTGAAGCTAAACCTTCCACATAGCATTGATTTCAAGTTTAATCATGTGTTTTGCATGGATTTGAAGCTAACTCGTTTGTTTCACCTACAATTGAAGCTATATCACTTATATCGCAACTATCTAAATCTAAATCATTTGTGTCCCATGGATTTGAAGTTAAACCTTCTACATAGCATTGATTTGCAGCTAAATCATGTGTATCGCTTGGATTTGAAGCTAACTCGTTTGTTTCTTCTGCATTTTAAGCTATATCACTTATGTCGCTAGTATCTGAAGCAAAATCATTTGTTTCGCATGGATTTGAAGCTAACACGTTTGTTTCGTCTGCATTTGAAGCTATGTCACTTATATCCCAAGTGCTTGAAGCTAAATTATTGGTTTCGCATGGATTTGAAGCTAAACCTTCTACATAGCATTGGTTTGAAGCTTAGTAACGTGTTTTACTTGGATTTAAAGCTAACTCGTTTGTTTCGCCTGCATTGGAAGCTAAACCTTCCATGTGGCATTGATTTGAAGTTTAAACATGTGTTTTGCATGGATATGATGGTAATTCGTTTGTTTCCCCTACAATTGAAGTTATATCACTTATATCGCAAGTATCTAAAGCTAAATCATTTGTGTCGCATGGATTTGAAGCTAAACCTCCTACATAGCATTGATTTGAAGCTTAGTAATGTGTTTTGCTTGGATATGAAGCTAACTCGTTTGTTTCTCCTGCATTTGAAGCTATATCACTTATATCGCAAGTATCTGATGCTGAATCATTTGTTTCGCTTGGATTTGAAGCTATACCTTCTACATTGCATTGATTTGCTGCTAAATCATGTGTTTCTCATGGATTTGGTGCTAACTCGTTTGTTTCGTCTGCATTTGAAGCCATGTGACTTATATCGCAAGTATCTGAGGCTAAATCATTGGTTTCGCATGGATTTGAAGCTAAACCTTCTACATCGCAATGCTTTACTGCTAAATCATGTTTTTCGCATGGATTTGAAGCTAACTCGTTTGATTTGTCTGCATTTTAAGCTATATCACTTATATCGCTAGTATCTCAAGCTAAATCATTGGTTTCGCATGGATTTGAAGCTAAACCTTCTACATCGCATTTATTTGCTGCTAAATCATGTGTTTCGCATGGATTTGGTGCTAACTCGTTTGTTTCGTCTGCATTTGAAGCCATTTGACTTATATCGCAAGTATCTGAAGCTAAATCATTGGTATCGCATGGATTTGAAGCTAAACCTTTTACATCGCATTGATTTGCTGCTAAATTATGTGTTTCGCATGGATTTGAAGCTACACCTTCTACATCGCATTGATTTGCTGCTAAATCGGGTGTTTCGCATGGATTTGAAGCAAACTCGTTTGTTTCGTCTGTTTTAGAAGCTATGTCACTTATATCGCAAGTATCTGAAGCAAAATCATTGGTTTCGCATGGATTTGAAGCTAAACCTTCTACATCGCATTGATTTGCTGCTAGATCGGGTGTTTCGCATGGATTTAAAGCTAACTCGTTTGTTTCGTCTGCATTTGAAGCTTTGTCACTTATATCGCTAGTATCTCAAGCTAAACCATTGGTTTCGCATGGATTTGAAGCTAAACCTTCTACATCGCTTTGATTTGCAGCTAAATCATGTATTTCGCATGGACTTGAAGCTAACTCGTTTGATTCGTCTGCATTTGATGCTATATCGCTTATACCGCAAGTATCTGAAGCTAAATCATTTGTTTCGCATGGATTTGAAGCTAAGACATCTAGTTCGCATTGATTTGAAGCTAAATCATGAGTTTCGCATGGATTAGAAGCTAACTCGTTTGTTTCGCCTGCATTTGAAGTTATATCATTTATATCGCAAGTATCTGAAGCTAAATCATTTGTTCCGCATGAATTTGCAGCTAAACCTTGAACATCGCATTGATTTGCAGCTAAATCATGTGTTTCGCGTGGATTTGAAGCTAACTCGTTTGTTTCGTCTGCATTTGAAACTATATCACTTATATCGCAAGAATCTGATGCTAAATCATTTTTTTCGCATGGATTTGAAGCTAAACTTTCTACATCGCATTGATTTGAAGCTAATTCATGTGTTTCGCATGGATTGGAAGCTAACTCGTTTGTTTCCCCTGCATTTGAGGCTATATCACTTATATCGCAAGTATCTGAAGCTAAATCATTTGTTTCGCATGAATTTGCAGCTAAACCTTGAACATCGCATTGATTTGCAGCTAAATCATGTGTTTCGCGTGGATTTGAAGCTAACTCGTTTGTTTCGTCTGCATTTGAAACTATATCACTTATATCGCAAGTATCTGATGCTAAATCATTTTTTTCGCATGGATTTGAAGCTAAACCTTCTACATCGCATTGATTTGAAGCTAGTTCATGTGTTTCGCATGGATTGGAAGCTAACTCGTTTGTTTCCCCTGCATTTGAGGATATATCACTTATATCGCAAGTATCTGAAGCTAAATCATTTGTTTCGCATGAATTTGCCGCTAAACCTTCAACATCGCATTGATTTGCAGCTAAATCATGTGTTTCGCATGGATTTGATGCTAACTCGTTTGTTTCGTCTGCATTTGAAACTATTTCACTTATATCGCAAGTATCTGATGCTAAATCATTTTTTTCGCATGGATTTGAAGCTAAACTTTCTACATCGCATTGATTTGAAGCTAATTCATGTGTTTCGCATGGATTGGAAGCTAACTCGTTTGTTTCCCCTGCATTTGAGGCTATATCACTTATATCGCAAGTATCTGAAGCTAAATCATTTGTTTCGCATGAATTTGCAGCTAAACCTTGAACATCGCATTGATTTGCAGCTAAATCATGTGTTTCGCGTGGATTTGAAGCTAACTCGTTTGTTTCGTCTGCATTTGAAACTATATCACTTATATCGCAAGTATCTGATGCTAAATCATTTTTTTCGCATGGATTTGAAGCTAAACCTTCTACATCGCATTGATTTGAAGCTAGTTCATGTGTTTCGCATGGATTGGAAGCTAACTCGTTTGCTTCGTCTGCATTTGAAGCTATGTCACTTATATCCCAAGTGTTTGAAGCTCAATCATTTGTTTCGCATGGATTTGAAGATAAACATTCTACCTCGCATTAATTTTAACTAAATCATTTGTTTCGCATGGAATTGAAGCTATCTGGTTCTTTTTGTCTGCATTTGAAGCTATGCCACTTATATCGCAAGTATTTGAAGCTAAATCATTGTCTTCGCATGGATTTGAAGCTAAATCATCAACATCGCATTGATTCGAAGCTAAATCATTTGTTTCGCTTAGATTTGAAGCTAACTCGTTTGTTTCGTCTGTATTTGAAGATATATCACTTATATCGCAAGAATCTGAACCTGAATCATTTGTTTCTTATGGATTTGAAGCTAAGCCTTCTACCTCGCATTGATTTGAAGCTAAATTATGTGATTCGCTTGGATTTGAAGCTAACCCGTTTGTTTCGTCTGGATTTAAAGCTATATCACATATATCGCAAGTATCTGAAGCTAACTAATTTGTTTCGCATGCAGTTGTACCTGAATAATGTATATCACAAGTATTATGAGTTAAACCATTTCTTTCGCATTCATCTGAAGCAAACTCGTTTGTTTCGCCTGCATTTGAAGCTATATAATTTATATCGCAAGTATTTGAAGCTAAATCATTTGTGTCGCATGGATATGAAGCTAAACCTTCTACATGGTGGTGTTTTGAAGCTAAACCTTCTACATCGCTTTGATTTGAAGCTGAATCATGTGTTTCGCATGGATTTGAAGCTAACTCGTTTGTTTCGTCTGCATTTAAAGCTATATCACATATATCGCAAGTATCTGAACTAACTAACTAATTTGTTTCGCATGCAGTTGTAGCTGAATAATGTATATCACAAGTATTTGTAGTTAAACCATTTCTTTCGCATTCATCTGATGCAAACTCGTTTGTTTCGCCTCCATTTGAAGCTATATAATTTATATCGCAAGTATTTGAAGCTAAATCATTTGTGTCGCATGGATATGAAGCTAAACCTTCTACAACGTATTGATTTGAAGCTAAACCTTCTACATCGCTTTGATTTGAAGCTAAATCATGTGTTTCGCATGGATTTGAAGCTAACTCGTTAGTCTTGTCTGCATTTGAAGCTATATCACTTATATCGCTAGTATCTAAAGCTAAATCATTTGTTTCGCATTGATTTGAAGATAAATCATGTGATTCGCTTGGATTGGAAGCTAACTCGCTTGATTCGTCTTCATTTGAAGCTGTATCACTTATAGTGCAAGTATCTGAATCTAAATCATTTGTGCCTCATGGATTTGAAGATAAACCTTCTACATAGTATTGATTTGCAGCTAAATCATGTGCTTCGCATGGATTTGAAGCTAACTCGTTTGTTTCGTCTGCATTTTAAGCTATATCACATATATCCCAAATGTTTGAAGCTCAATCATTTGCTTCGCATGGATTTGAAGCTAACTCTTCTACATCGCATTGATTTGAAGCTAAATCATGTGTTTCGCATGGATTTGAAGCTAACTCGTTTGTATCGTCTGCATTTTAAGCTATATCACTTATATCGCTAGTATATGAAGCGTAATCATTAGTGTCACATGGATTTGAAGCGAAAAATTCTACATAGCATTGATTTGCAGCTAAATCATGTGTTTTGCATGGATTTGAAACTAACTCGTTTGCTTCATCTGCATTTGAAGCTATATCACTTATATCCCAAGTGTTTGAAGCTAAATCATTCGTTTCGCATGGATTTGAAGCTATACCTTCTACATCGCATTGATTTGCAGCTAAAGCATGTGTTTTGCATGGATTTGAAGCTAATCGTTTGCTTCGTCTGCATTTGAAGCTATATCACTTATATCCCAAGTGTTTGAAGCTAAATCATTTTTTCGCATGGATTTGAAGCTAAACCTTCTACATCGCACTGATTTGCAGCTAAATCATGTGTTCTGCATGGATTTGAATCTAAATCGTTTGCTTCGTCTGCATTTGAAGCTATATCACTTATATCCCAATTGTTTGAAGCTAAATCATTTGTTTCGCATGGATTTAAAGCTAAACCTTCTACATCGCATTGAATTGCTGCTAAATCATGTGATTCGCATGGAATTGAAGCTAACTGGTTTGTTTCATCTGCATTTGAAGCTATATCACTTATGTCGCTAGTATCTGAAGCTAAATAATTTGTTTCGCATGGATTTGAAGTTAAATCTTTTACATAGCATCGATTTGTATCTAAATCATGTGTTTCGCTTGGATTTGAAGCTAACTCGTTAGTTTCATCTGCATTTGAAGCTATATCACTTATGTCGGTAGTATCTAAATCTAAATCATTTGTTTCGCATGGATTTGAAGCTAAACTTTCTACATCGCATTGATTTGAAGTTAAATCAAGGGATTCGCTTGGATTGGAAGCTAACTCGTTTGTTTCGTCTGCATTTGAAGCTATGTCACTTATATCCCAAGTGCTTGAAGCTAAATCATTTGTTTCGCATGGATTTGAAGATAAATTTTCTACCTCGCATTAATTTTAACTAAATCATTTGTTTCGCATGGAATTGAACCTATCTGGTTCTTTTTGTCTGCATTTGAAGCTATGCCACTTATATCGCAAGTATTTGAAGCTAAATCATTGTTTTCGCATGGATTTGAAGCTAAACCATCAACATCGCATTGATTCGAAGCTAAATCATTTGTTTCGCTTAGATTTGAAGCTAACTCGTTTGTTTCGTCTTTATTTGAAGATATATCACTTATATCGCAAGTATCTGAACCTGAATCATTTGTTTCGCATGGATTTGAAGGTAAACCTTCTACATCGCATTGAATAGAATCTAAATCATGTGATTCGCTTGGATTGGAAGCTAACTCGTTTGTTTCGTCTGCATTTGAAGCTATATCACTTATATCCCAAGTGTTTGAAGCTAAATCATTTTTCCGCATGGATTTGAAGCTAAACCTTCTACAACGCATTGATTTGCAGCTAAATCATGTGTTTTGCATGGATTTGAATCTAAATCGTTTGCTTCGTCTGCATTTGAAGCTATATCACTTATATCCCTATTGTTTGAAGCTAAATCATTTGTTTCGCATGGATTTGAAGCTAAACCTTCTACATCGCATTGATTTGCTGCTAAATCATGTGATTCGCATGGAATTGAAGCTAACTGGTTTGTTTCATCTGCATTTGAAGCTATATCACTTATGTCGCTAGTATCTGAAGCTAAATCATTTGTTTCGCATGGATTTGAAGTTAAAGCTTTTACATAGCATTGATTTGCATCTAAATCATGTGTTTTGCATGGATGTGAAGCAAACTCGTTTGTTTCCCCTGCATTTGAAGCTATATCACTTATATCGCAAGTATCTGATGCTAAATCGTTTGTTTCGCTTCGATTTGAAGCTATACCATCTACATTGCATTGATTTGCATCTAAATCATGTGTTCAGCATGGATTTGAAGCTAACTCGTTTGTTTCGTCTGCATTTGAATCTATATCACTTATATCCCAAGTGTTTGAAGCTAAATCATTTGTTTCGCATGGATTTGAAGCTAATCCTTCTACATCTCATGGATTTGAAGCTAAACCATCAACATCGCATTGATTCGAAGCTAAATCATTTGTTTCGCTTAGATTTGAAAATAACTCGTTTGTTTCGTCTGTATTTGAAGATATATCACTTATATCGCAAGTATCTGAACATGAATCATTTGTTTCTTATAGATTTGAAGCTAAGCCTTCCACCTCGCATTGATTTGAATCTAAATCATTTGTTTCGCATGGATTTGAAGCTAACTCGTTTGTTTCGTCTGTATTTGAAGATATATCACTTATATCGCAAGTATCTGAACCTGAATCATTTGTTTCTTATGGACTTGAAACTAAGCCTTCTACCTCGCATTGATCTGAAGCTAAATCATTTGTGTCTCATGGATTTGAAGCTAAACCTTCCACATAGCATTGATTTGAAGCTTAAACATGTGATTTGCATGGATTCGATGCTAACTTGTTTGTTTCCTCTGCATTTGAAGCTATATCACTTATATCGTAAGTATCTGATGCTAAAACATTTGTTTCGCTTCGATTTGAAGCTATACCTTCTACATTGCATTGATTTGCAGCTAAATCATGTGTTCCGCATGGATCTGAAGCTAACTCGTTTGTTTCGTCTGTATTTGAAGATATATCACTTATATCGCAAGTATCTGAACCTAAATCATTTGTTTCTTATGGATTTGAAGCTAAGCCTTCTACCTCGCATTGATTTTAAGCTAAATGATTTGTTTCTCATGGATTTGAAGCTAAATCTTCTACATCGTATTGATTTACAGCTAAATCATGTGTTTCGCATGGATTTGAAGCTAACTCGTTTGTTTCGTCTGCATTTGAAGCTATGCCACTTATATCGCAAGTATCTGAAGCTAAATCATTGGTTTCGCATGGCTTTGAAACTAAACCTTCTACATTGCATTGATTCGTAGCTAAATCATTTGTTTCTCTTAGATTTGAAGCTAACTCGTTTTTTTCGTCTGTATTTGAAGATATATCACTTATATCGCAATTATCTGATCCTGAATCATTTGTTTCTTATGGACTTGAAACTAAGCCTTCTACCTCGCATTGATTTGAAGCTAAATCATTTGTTTCGCATGGATTTGAAGGTAAACCTTCTACATCGCATTGATTTGAAGCTAAATCATGTGATTCGCTTTGATTGGAAGCTAAGACATTTATTTCGTCTGCATTTGAAGTTGTATCTCTTATATCGCAAGTATCTGAAGCTAAATCATTTGTGTCTCATGGATTTGAAGCTAAACCTTCCAAATAGCATTGATTTGAAGCTTAAACATGTGATTTGCATGGATTTGATGCTAACTTGATTGTTTCCCCTGCATTTGAATCTATATCACTTATATCGTAAGTATCTGATGCTAAAACATTTGTTTCGCTTCGATTTGAAGCTATACCTTCTACATTGCATTGATTTGCAGCTAAATCATGTGTTCCGCATGGATCTGAAGCTAACTCGTTTGTTTCGTCTGCATTTGAAGCTATGCCACTTATATCGCAAGTATCTGAAGCTAAATCATTGGTTTCGCCTGGATTTGAAGCTAAACTTTCTACATCGCATTCATTTGAAGCTAAATCATGTGATTCGCTTGGATTGGAAGCTAACTCGTTTGTTTCGTCTGTATTTGAAGCTATGCCACTTATATCGCAAGTATCTGAAGCTAAATCATTGGTTTCGCCTGGAGTTGAAGCTAATCCATCTACATCGCATCGATTTGATGCTAAATCATGTGTTTCGCATATTTTTGATGATAAATCGTTAGTCTGGTCTGAATTTGAAGCTATATCACTTATTTCGCTAGTATCTAAATCTAAATCATTTGTTTCGCATGGATTTGAATCTAAACCTTCTACTTTCGCATTGATTTGAAGCTGACTCGTTTGTTTCGTCTGCATTTGAAGCTATATCACTTATATCCCAACTGTTTGAAGCTCAATCATTTGCTTCGCATGGATTGGAAGCTAATCCTTCTACATCGCATTGATTTGAAGCAAAATCATGTGATTCGCTTGGATTTGAAGCTAACTCGTTTGTTTCCCCTGATTTTGAAGCTATATCACTTATATCTCAACTGTTTGAATCTAAATCATTCGTTTCGCATGGGTTTGAAGCTAAAGCTATTACATCGCATTGATTTGAAGCTAAATCATGTGTTGCGCTTGGATTTGAAGCTAACTCATTTGTATCCCCTGAATTTGAAACTATATCCCTTATGTCGCAAGTATCGTACGCTAAATCATTTGTTTCACATGGATTTGAAGCTAAACCTACTACTTTCGCATTGATTTGAAGCTGACTGGTTTGTTTCGTCCGCATTTGAAGCTATATCAATTATATATCAACTGTTAGAGGCTAAATCAGTTGTTTCGCATGGATTTGAAGCTAACTCGTTCGTTTCCCCTGCATCTGAAGCAATATCATTTATATGGCAAGAATCTGAAGCTAAATCATTTGTGTTGCATGGATTTGAAGCTAAACGTTCTACTTTCGCATTGATTTGAAGCTGACTCGTTTGTTTCGTCCGCATTAGAAGCTATATCACTTATATCCCAACTGTTTGAAGCTAAATCAGTTGTTTCTCATGGATTTGAAGCTAACTCGTTTGTTTCCCCTGCATTTGAAGCTATATCACTTATATCACAAGTATCTAAAGGTAAATCATTTGTTTCGCCTGGATTTGAAGCTAAACCTTCTACTTTCGCATTGATTTAAAGCTAACTCGTTCGTTTCCCCTGCATTTGAAGCTATATCACTTATATCGCAAGTATCTGAAGCTAAATCATTTGTGTCGCATGGATTTCAAGCTAAACCTTCCACATAATATTGATTTGAATCTAAATCATGTGTTTCGCATGGATTTGAAGCTAACACGTTTGTTTCCCCTGCATTTGAAGCTATATCACTTATATCGCAAGTATCTGATGCTAAATCATTTTTTTCGCATGGATTTGAAGCTATACCTTCTACATCGCATTGATTTGCAGCTAAAGCATGTGTTTTGCATGGAATTTAAGCTAATCGTTTGCTTCGTCTGCATTTGAAGCTATATCACTTATATCCCAAGTGTTTGAAGCTAAATCATTTTTTCGCATGGATTTGAAGCTAAACCTTCTACATCGCACTGATTTGCAGCTAAATCATGTGTTTTGCATGGATTTGAATCTAAATCGTTTGCTTCGTCTGCATTTGAAGCTATATCACTTATATCCCAATTGTTTGAAGCTAAATCATTTGTTTCGCATGGATTTAAAGCTAAACCTTCTACATCGCATTGAATTGCTGCTAAATCATGTGATTCGCATGGAATTGAAGCTAACTGGTTTGTTTCATCTGCATTTGAAGCTATATCACTTATGTCGCTAGTATCTGAAGCTAAATCATTTGTTTCGCATGGATTTGAAGTTAAATCTTTTACATAGCATCGATTTGTATCTAAATCATGTGTTTCGCTTGGATTTGAAGCTAACTCGTTAGTTTCATCTGCATTTGAAGCTATATCACTTATGTCGGTAGTATCTAAATCTAAATCATTTGTTTCGCATGGATTTGAAGCTAAACTTTCTACATCGCATTGATTTGAAGTTAAATCAAGGGATTCGCTTGGATTGGAAGCTAACTCGTTTGTTTCGTCTGCATTTGAAGCTATGTCACTTATATCCCAAGTGCTTGAAGCTAAATCATTTGTTTCGCATGGATTTGAAGATAAATTTTCTACCTCGCATTAATTTTAACTAAATCATTTGTTTCGCATGGAATTGAACCTATCTGGTTCTTTTTGTCTGCATTTGAAGCTATGCCACTTATATCGCAAGTATCTGAAGCTAAATCATTGTTTTCGCATGGATTTGAAGCTAAACCATCAACATCGCATTGATTCGAAGCTAAATCATTTGTTTCGCTTAGATTTGAAGCTAACTCGTTTGTTTCGTCTTTATTTGAAGATATATCACTTATATCGCAAGTATCTGAACCTGAATCATTTGTTTCGCATGGATTTGAAGGTAAACCTTCTACATCGCATTGAATAGAATCTAAATCATGTGATTCGCTTGGATTGGAAGCTAACTCGTTTGTTTCGTCTGCATTTGAAGCTATATCACTTATATCCCAAGTGTTTGAAGCTAAATCATTTTTCCGCATGGATTTGAAGCTAAACCTTCTACAACGCATTGATTTGCAGCTAAATCATGTGTTTTGCATGGATTTGAATCTAAATCGTTTGCTTCGTCTGCATTTGAAGCTATAGCACTTATATCCCTATTGTTTGAAGCTAAATCATTTGTTTCGCATGGATTTGAAGCTAAACCTTCTACATCGCATTGATTTGCTGCTAAATCATGTGATTCGCATGGAATTGAAGCTAACTGGTTTGTTTCATCTGCATTTGAAGCTATATCACTTATGTCGCTAGTATCTGAAGCTAAATCATTTGTTTCGCATGGATTTGAAGTTAAAGCTTTTACATGGCATTGATTTGCATCTAAATCATGTGTTTCGCTTGGATTTGAAGCTATCTCGTTAGTTTCATCTGCATTTGAAGCTATATCACTTATGTCGCTAGTATCTGAAGCTAAATCATTTGTGTCGCATGGATTTGAAGCTAAACCTTCCACATAGCATTGATTTGAAGCTTAATCATGTGTTTTGCATGGATGTGAAGCAAACTCGTTTGTTTCCCCTGCATTTGAAGCTATATCACTTATATCGCAAGTATCTGATGCTAAATCGTTTGTTTCGCTTCGATTTGAAGCTATACCATCTACATTGCATTGATTTGCATCTAAATCATGTGTTCAGCATGGATTTGAAGCTAACTCGTTTGTTTCGTCTGCATTTGAATCTATATCACTTATATCCCAAGTGTTTGAAGCTAAATCATTGATTTCGCAAGGATTTGAAGCTAAACCTTCTACATCGCATTAATTTTAACTAAATCATATGTTGCGCATGGAATTGAAGCTAACTGGTTTCTTTCGTCTGCATTTGAAGCTGTGCCATTTATATCGCAAGTATCTGAAGCTAAATCATTTCTTTGGCATGGATTTGAAGCTAAACCTTCTACATCGCATTGATTTGCTGCTAAATCATGTGTATCGCATGGATTTTGAAGCTAACTCGATTGCTTCGTCTGCATTTGAAGCTATGTCACTTATATCCCAAGTGTTTGAAGCTAAATCATTTGTTTCGCATGGATTTGAAGCTAAACCTTCTACATCGCATTGATTCGAAGCTAAATCATTTGTTTCGCTTAGATTTGAAAATAACTCGTTTGTTTCGTCTGTATTTGAAGATATATCACTTATATCGCAAGTATCTGAACATGAATCATTTGTTTCTTATAGATTTGAAGCTAAGCCTTCCACCTCGCATTGATTTGAATCTAAATCATTTGTTTCGCATGGATTTGAAGCTAACTCGTTTGTTTCGTCTGTATTTGAAGATATATCACTTATATCGCAAGTATCTGAACCTGAATCATTTGTTTCTTATGGACTTGAAACTAAGCCTTCTACCTCGCATTGATCTGAAGCTAAATCATTTGTGTCTCATGGATTTGAAGCTAAACCTTCCACATAGCATTGATTTGAAGCTTAAACATGTGATTTGCATGGATTCGATGCTAACTTGTTTGTTTCCCCTGCATTTGAAGCTATATCACTTATATCGTAAGTATCTGATGCTAAAACATTTGTTTCGCTTCGATTTGAAGCTATACCTTCTACATTGCATTGATTTGCAGCTAAATCATGTGTTCCGCATGGATCTGAAGCTAACTCGTTTGTTTCGTCTGTATTTGAAGATATATCACTTATATCGCAAGTATCTGAACCTAAATCATTTGTTTCTTATGGATTTGAAGCTAAGCCTTCTACCTCGCATTGATTTTAAGCTAAATGATTTGTTTCTCATGGATTTGAAGCTAAATCTTCTACATCGTATTGATTTACAGCTAAATCATGTGTTTCGCATGGATTTGAAGCTAACTCGTTTGTTTCGTCTGCATTTGAAGCTATGCCACTTATATCGCAAGTATCTGAAGCTAAATCATTGGTTTCGCATGGCTTTGAAACTAAACCTTCTACATTGCATTGATTCGTAGCTAAATCATTTGTTTCTCTTAGATTTGAAGCTAACTCGTTTTTTTCGTCTGTATTTGAAGATATATCACTTATATCGCAATTATCTGATCCTGAATCATTTGTTTCTTATGGACTTGAAACTAAGCCTTCTACCTCGCATTGATTTGAAGCTAAATCATTTGTTTCGCATGGATTTGAAGGTAAACCTTCTACATCGCATTGATTTGAAGCTAAATCATGTGATTCGCTTTGATTGGAAGCTAAGACATTTATTTCGTCTGCATTTGAAGTTGTATCTCTTATATCGCAAGTATCTGAAGCTAAATCATTTGTGTCTCATGGATTTGAAGCTAAACCTTCCAAATAGCATTGATTTGAAGCTTAAACATGTGATTTGCATGGATTTGATGCTAACTTGATTGTTTCCCCTGCATTTGAATCTATATCACTTATATCGTAAGTATCTGATGCTAAAACATTTGTTTCGCTTCGATTTGAAGCTATACCTTCTACATTGCATTGATTTGCAGCTAAATCATGTGTTCCGCATGGATCTGAAGCTAACTCGTTTGTTTCGTCTGCATTTGAAGCTATGCCACTTATATCGCAAGTATCTGAAGCTAAATCATTGGTTTCGCCTGGATTTGAAGCTAAACTTTCTACATCGCATTCATTTGAAGCTAAATCATGTGATTCGCTTGGATTGGAAGCTAACTCGTTTGTTTCGTCTGTATTTGAAGCTATGCCACTTATATCGCAAGTATCTGAAGCTAAATCATTGGTTTCGCCTGGAGTTGAAGCTAATCCATCTACATCGCATCGATTTGATGCTAAATCATGTGTTTCGCATATTTTTGATGATAAATCGTTAGTCTGGTCTGAATTTGAAGCTATATCACTTATTTCGCTAGTATCTAAATCTAAATCATTTGTTTCGCATGGATTTGAATCTAAACCTTCTACTTTCGCATTGATTTGAAGCTGACTCGTTTGTTTCGTCTGCATTTGAAGCTATATCACTTATATCCCAACTGTTTGAAGCTCAATCATTTGCTTCGCATGGATTGGAAGCTAATCCTTCTACATCGCATTGATTTGAAGCAAAATCATGTGATTCGCTTGGATTTGAAGCTAACTCGTTTGTTTCCCCTGATTTTGAAGCTATATCACTTATATCTCAACTGTTTGAATCTAAATCATTCGTTTCGCATGGATTTGAAGCTAAACTTTCTACATCGCATTCATTTGAAGCTAAATCATGTGATTCGCTTGGATTGGAAGCTAACTCGTTTGTTTCGTCTGTATTTGAAGCTATGCCACTTATATCGCAAGTATCTGAAGCTAAATCATTGGTTTCGCCTGGAGTTGAAGCTAATCCATCTACATCGCATCGATTTGATGCTAAATCATGTGTTTCGCATATTTTTGATGATAAATCGTTAGTCTGGTCTGAATTTGAAGCTATATCACTTATTTCGCTAGTATCTAAATCTAAATCATTTGTTTCGCATGGATTTGAATCTAAACCTTCTACTTTCGCATTGATTTGAAGCTGACTCGTTTGTTTCGTCTGCATTTGAAGCTATATCACTTATATCCCAACTGTTTGAAGCTCAATCATTTGCTTCGCATGGATTGGAAGCTAATCCTTCTACATCGCATTGATTTGAAGCAAAATCATGTGATTCGCTTGGATTTGAAGCTAACTCGTTTGTTTCCCCTGATTTTGAAGCTATATCACTTATATCTCAACTGTTTGAATCTAAATCATTCGTTTCGCATGGATTTGAAGCTAAAGCTATTACATCGCATTGATTTGAAGCTAAATCATGTGTTGCGCTTGGATTTGAAGCTAACTCATTTGTATCCCCTGAATTTGAAACTATATCCCTTATGTCGCAAGTATCGTACGCTAAATCATTTGTTTCACATGGATTTGAAGCTAAACCTACTACTTTCGCAGTGATTTGAAGCTGACTGGTTTGTTTCGTCCGCATTTGAAGCTATATCAATTATATATCAACTGTTAGAAGCTAAATCAGTTGTTTCGCATGGATTTGAAGCTAACTCGTTCGTTTCCCCTGCATCTGAAGCAATATCATTTATATGGCAAGAATCTGAAGCTAAATCATTTGTGTTGCATGGATTTGAAGCTAAACGTTCTACTTTCGCATTGATTTGAAGCTGACTCGTTTGTTTCGTCCGCATTAGAAGCTATATCACTTATATCCCAACTGTTTGAAGCTAAATCAGTTGTTTCGCATGGATTTGAAGCTAACTCGTTTGTTTCCCCTGCATTTGAAGCTATATCACTTATGTTGCGCACGGCACAAAATTAAAACGCCGGAATTCGGGAGGAGACGACACGCGATTTATTGTTTTGGACTCCACCGTCCTTTGATTTACAAGCTTTTGGAGCACGGCTCCGTTCGGCGTATGCAGTGTAGCACGGCTACGACTGGACTATAAAAACTGAAGCACGGCTTCGTATCGGCGCAAGGGGCGCTAAATTAAACTGTCTGTTCGCTATATCGATATCTTGGAGAATCTCGCCGTTATCACATTTGCGGCAGTATATATAGACACCTGGCCGATGCTCAAGGTGACGCATCGTCAGGTGTCGAAAGCCGGTCATTGCCTCCTAAGGCAAAAACGCTGCATGTATACATTCGGCCGAGGCGAGCGTTTGACGGTCGGGCCAACGCACGTCGATCGTGTTATTGTCTTGCCGCCTCGCCGTTTATTCGACAAAAACGGCGAGACGGCGTACATCGAAAGTCGAGCGTGCGTTGACCCGCGGTCCGCGATTCGGCCGAAACAACTTATATCGCAAGTATCTAAAGGTAAATCATTTGTTTCGCCTGGATTTGAAGCTAAACCTTCTACTTTCGCATTGATTTAAAGCTAACTCGTTCGTTTCCCCTGCATTTGAAGCTATATCACTTATATCGCAAGTATCTGAAGCTAAATCATTTGTGTCGCATGGATTTCAAGCTAAACCTTCCACATAATATTGATTTGAATCTAAATCATGTGTTTCGCATGGATTTGAAGCTAACACGTTTGTTTCCCCTGCATTTGAAGCTATATCACTTATATCGCAAGTATCTGATGCTAAATCATTTTTTTCGCATGGATTTGAAGCTAAATCTTCTACATCGCATTGATTTGAAGCAAATTCATGTGTTTCGCATGGATTTGAAGCTAACTCGTTTGTTTCGTCTGCACTTGAAACTATATCACTTATATCGCAAGTATCTGAAGGTAAATCATTTGTTTCGCATGGATTTGAAGCTAAACCTTCTACATCGCATTGATTTGAAGCAAAATCATGTGATTCGCTTGGATTTGAAGCTAACTCGTTTGTTTCCCCTGCATTTGAAGCTATGCCACTCACATCGCAAGTATCTGAAGCTAAATCATTGGTTTCGCAAGGATTTGAAGCTAAACCTTCTACATCGCATTAATTTTAACTAAATCATATGTTGCGCATGGAATTGAAGCTAACTGGTTTCATTCGTCTGCATTTGAAGCTGTGCCATTTATATCGCAAGTATCTGAAGCTAAGTCATTGGTTTCGCATGGATTTGAAGCTACACCTACTACATCATATTGATTTGCTGCTAAATCATGTGTTTCGCATGGAATTGAATCTAACTGGTTTGTTTCGTCTGCATTTGAGGCTATGTCCCTTATATCGCAAGTATCTGAAGCTAAATCATTGGTTTCGCATGGATCTGAAGCTAAATCTTCTACATCGCATTGATTTGCTGCTAAATCATGTGTATCGCATGGATTTTGAAGCTAACTCGATTGCTTCGTCTGCATTTGAAGCTATGTCACTTATATTCCAAGTGTTTGAAGCTAAATCATTTGTTTCGCATGGATTTGAAGCTAAACCTTCTACATCGCATCGATTTGAAGCTAAATCATGTGTTTCGCATGGATTAGAAGCTAACTCGTTTGTTTCGTCTGCATTTGAGGCTATGTCCCTTATATCGCAAGTAACAGATGCTAAATCATTGGTTTCGCATGGATCTGAAGCTAAACCTTCTACATCGCATTGATTTGCTGCTAAATCATGTGTTTCGCATGGATTAGAAGCTAACTCGTTTGTTTCGTCTGCATTTGAAGCTATGCCACTTATATCGCAAGTATCTGAAGCAAAATCATTGGTTTCGCATGGATTTGAAGCTCAAACTTCTACATCGCATTGATTTGCTGCTAAATCATGTGTTTTGCTTCGATTTGAAGCTCACTCGTTCGTTTCGTATGCATTTGAAGCTATGCCACTTATATCGCAAGTATCTGAAGCAAAATCATTGGTTTCGCATGGATTTGAATCTAAACCTTCTACATCGCATTGATTTGCTCCTAAGTCATGTGTTTCGCTTGGGTTGGAAGCTAACTCGTTTGTTTCGGCTGCAGTTGAACCTATATCACTTACAACGCATGTATCTGATGCTAAATCATTTGTTTCGCATGGATTTGAAGCTAAACCTTCTACATCGCTTTGATTTGAAGCTAAATCATGTGTTTCGCATGGATTAGAAGCTAACTCGTTTGTTTCGTCTGCATTTGAAGCTACGCGACTTATATCGCAAGTATCTGAAGCAAAATCATTGGTTTCGCATGGATTTGAAGCTCAACCTTCTACATCGCATTGATTTGCTGCTAAATCATATATTTCGCATGCATTTGAAGCTAACTCGTTTGTTTCGTCTGCATTTGAAGATATATCACATATATCGCAAGTATCTGAAGCTAAATCATTGGTTTCGCATGGATTTGAACCTAAACCTTCTACATCGCATTGATTTGCTGCCAAATCATGTGATTCACTTGAATTTGAAGCTTAGCCTTGAACTTCGCAATTGATTTGAAGCTAAATCGTGTGTTTCGCATGGAGTTGAAGCTAACTCGTTTGATTCGTCTGCATTTGAAGCTATATCACTTGTATCGCAAGTTCCAGTGCTAAATCATGTGTTTCGCTTCGATTTGATGCTATACCTTCTACATCGCATTGATTTGCAGCTAAATCATGTGTTTCGCATCTATTTGAAGCTAACTCGTTCTTTTCGTCAGCATTTGATGCTATATCACTTATATCGCAAGTATCTGAAGCTAAATCATATGTTTCGCATGGATTTGAATCTAAACCTCCTACTTTTGCATTGATTTGAAGCTGTCTCGTTTGTTTCGTCCGCATTTGAAGCTATATCACTTATATCCCAACTGTTTGAAGCTAAACCATTTGTATTGCATGGATTTGAAGCTAACTCGTTCGTTTCCCCTGCATTTGAAGCTATATCACTTATATCGCAAGTATCTGAAGCTAAATCATTTGTTTCGCGTGGATTTGAAGCTAAACCTTCTACATCGCATTGATTTGAAGCTAAATTATGTGATTCGCTTGGATTTGAAGCTAACCCGTTTGTTTCGTCTGCATTTGAAGCTATATCACTTAAATCGCAAGTATCTGAACCTAAATCATTTGTTTCGCATGGATTTGAAGCTAAGCCTTCTACTTCGCATTGATTTGAAGCTAAATCATTTGTTTCGCTTGGATTTGAAGCAAAACCTTGTATACCGCATTGATTTGAAGCTAAATCATGTGTTTCGCTGGGATTTGAAGCTAACTCGTTTGTATCGTCTGCATTTTAAGCTATATCACTTATGTCGCTAGTATCTGAAGCTAAATCATTTGTTTCGCATGGATTTGAAGATAAAGCTTTTACATAGCATTGATTTGCATCTAAATCATGTGTTTCGCTTGGATTTGAAGCTAACTCGTTAGTTTCATCTGCATTTGAAGCTATATCACTTATGTCGCTAGTATCTGAAGCTAAATCATTTGCGTCGCATGGATTTGAAGTTAAACGTTCCACATAGCACTGATTTGAAGCTTAATCATGTGTTTTGCATGGATGTGAAGCTAACTAGTTTGTTTCCCCTGCATTTGAAGCTATATCACTTATATCGCAAGTATCTGATGCTAATTCATTTGTTTCACTTCGATTTGAAGCTATACCATGTACATTGCATTGATTTGTAGCTAAATCATGTGTTTAGCATGGATTTGAAGCTAACTCGTTTGTTTCGTCTGCATTTGAAGCTATATCACTTATATCCCAAGTGTTTGAAGCTATATCATTTGTTTCGCTTGGATTTGAAGCTAATCCTTCTACATCGCATTGATTTGCAGCTAAATCATGTGTTTTGCATGAATTTGATGCTAACTCGTTTGCTTCGTCTTCATTTGAAGCTATATCACTTATATCCCAAGTGTTTGAATCTAAATCATTTGTTCCGCATGGATTTGAAGCTAGACCTTCTACATCGCATTGATTCGAAGCTAAATCATTTGTTTCGTTAATATTTGAAGCTAACTCGTTTGTTTCGTCTGTATTTGAAGATATATCACTTATATCGCAACTATCTGAACCTAAATCATTTGTTTCTTATGGATTTGAAGCTAAGCCTTCTACATCGCAAGTAGCTGAAGCTAAATCATTGGTTTCGCATGGATTGAAGCTAAACCTTCTACATCACATTGATTTGAAGCTAAATCATGTGATTCGCTTGGATTGGTAGCTAAGTCGTTTATTTCGTCTTTATTTGAAGATATATCACTTATATCGCAAGTATCTGATCCTAAATCATTTGTTTCTTATGGATTTGAAGCTAAGCCTTCTACCTCGATTGATTTGAAGCTAAATCATTTGTTTCGCATGGATTTGAAGCTAAACCTTCTACATCGCATTGATTTGAAGCTAAATCATGTGATTCGCTTGGATTGGTAGCTAAGTCGTTTATTTCGTCTGCATTTGAAGCTGTATCACTTATATCGCAAGTATCTGAAGCTAAATCATTTGTGTCTCATGGATTTGAAGCTAAACCTTCTACGTAGCATTGATATGCAGCTAAATCATTTGTTTCGCATGGATTTGAAGCTAAACCTTCTACATCGCATTGATTTGCTGCTAAATCATGTGATTCGCATGGAATTGAAGCTAACTGGTTTGTTTCATCTGCATTTGAAGCTTTATCACTTATGTCGCTAGTATCTGAAGCTAAATCATTTGTTTCGCATGGATTTGAAGTTAAAGCTTTTACATAGCATTGATTTGCATCTAAATCATGTGTTTAGCATGGATGTGAAGCTAACTAGTTTGTTTCCCCTGCATTTGAAGCTATATCACTTATATCGCAAGTATCTGATGCTAAATCATTTGTTTCGCATGGATTTGAAGCTAAACCTTCTACATCGCATTGATTTGCAGCTAAATCATGTGTTTTGCATGGATTTGAAGCTAAATCGTTTGCTTCGTCTGCATTTGAAGCTATATCACTTATATCCCAAGTGTTTGAAGCTAAATCATTTGTTTCGCATGGATTTGAAGCTAAACCTTCTACATCGCATTGATTTGCTGCTAAATCATGTGATTCGCATGGAATTGAAGCTAACTGGTTTGTTTCATCTGCATCTGAAGCTATATCACTTATGTCGCTAGTATCTGAAGCTAAATCGTTTGTTTCGGATGGATTTGAAGTTAAATCTTTTACATAGCATTGATTTGCATCTAAATCATGTGTTTCGCTTGGATTTGAGGCTAACTCGTTAGTTTCATCTGCATTTGAAGCTATATCACTTATGTCGGTAGTATCTGAAGCTAAATCAGTTGTTTCGCATGGATTTGAAGCTAATACTTCTACATCGCATTGATTTGATGCTACATCATGTGTTTCGCATATTTTTGATGCTAACTCGTTAGTCACGTCTGCATTTGAAGTTATAACACTTATTTCGATAGTATCTAATTCTAAATCATTTGTTTCGCATGGATTTGAAGCTAACTTTCTACATCGCATTGATTTGAAGTTAAATCATGGGATTCGCTTGGATTGGAAGCTAACTCGTTTGCTTCGTCTGCATTTGAAGCTATGTCACTTATATCCCAAGTGTTTGAAGCTCAATCATTTGTTTCGCATGGATTTGAAGATAAACTTTCTACCTCGCATTAATTTTAACTAAATCATTTGTTTCGCATGGAATTGAAGCTATCTGGTCCTTTTTGTCTGCATTTGAAGCTATGCCACTTATATCGCAAGTATTTGAAGCTAAATCATTGTCTTCGCATGGATTTGAAGCTAAATCATCAACATCGCATTGATTCGAAGCTAAATCATTTGTTTCGCTTAGATTTGAAGCTAACTCGTTTGTTTCGTCTGTATTTGAAGATATATCACTTATATCGCAAGTATCTGAACCTGAATCATTTGTTTCTTATGGATTTGAAGCTAAACCTTCTACATCGCACTGATTTGCAGCTAAATCATGTGTTTTGCATGGATTTGAAGCTAAATCGTTTGCTTCGTCTGCATTTGAAGCTATATCACTTATATCCCAATTGTTTGAAGCTAAATCATTTGTTTCGCATGGATTTAAAGCTAAACCTTCTACATCGCATTGAATTGCTGCTAAATCATGTGATTCGCATGGAATTGAAGCTAACTGGTTTGTCTCATCTGCATTTGAAGCTATATCACTTATGTCGCTAGTATCTGAAGCTAAATCATTTGTTTCGCATGGATTTGAAGTTAAATCTTTTACATAGCATCGATTTGTATCTAAATCATGTGTTTCGCTTGGATTTGAAGCTAACTCGTTAGTTTCATCTGCATTTGAAGCTATATCACTTATGTCGGTAGTATCTAAATCTAAATCATTTGTTTCGCATGGATTTGAAGCTAAACTTTCTACATCGCATTGATTTGAAGTTAAATCAAGGGATTCGCTTGGATTGGAAGCTAACTCGTTTGTTTCGTCTGCATTTGAAGCTATGTCACTTATATCCCAAGTGCTTGAAGCTAAATCATTTGTTTCGCATGGATTTGAAGATAAATTTTCTACCTCGCATTAATTTTAACTAAATCATTTGTTTCGCATGGAATTGAACCTATCTGGTTCTTTTTGTCTGCATTTGAAGCTATGCCACTTATATCGCAAGTATTTGAAGCTAAATCATTGTTTTCGCATGGATTTGAAGCTAAACCATCAACATCGCATTGATTCGAAGCTAAATCATTTGTTTCGCTTAGATTTGAAGCTAACTCGTTTGTTTCGTCTTTATTTGAAGATATATCACTTATATCGCAAGTATCTGAACCTGAATCATTTGTTTCGCATGGATTTGAAGGTAAACCTTCTACATCGCATTGAATAGAATCTAAATCATGTGATTCGCTTGGATTGGAAGCTAACTCGTTTGTTTCGTCTGCATTTGAAGCTATATCACTTATATCCCAAGTGTTTGAAGCTAAATCATTTTTCCGCATGGATTTGAAGCTAAACCTTCTACAACGCATTGATTTGCAGCTAAATCATGTGTTTTGCATGGATTTGAATCTAAATCGTTTGCTTCGTCTGCATTTGAAGCTATATCACTTATATCCCTATTGTTTGAAGCTAAATCATTTGTTTCGCATGGATTTGAAGCTAAACCTTCTACATCGCATTGATTTGCTGCTAAATCATGTGATTCGCATGGAATTGAAGCTAACTGGTTTGTTTCATCTGCATTTGAAGCTATATCACTTATGTCGCTAGTATCTGAAGCTAAATCATTTGTTTCGCATGGATTTGAAGTTAAAGCTTTTACATAGCATTGATTTGCATCTAAATCATGTGTTTCGCTTGGATTTTAAGCTATATCGTTAGTTTCATCTGCATTTGAGGCTATATCACTTATGTCGCTAGTATCTGAAGCTAAATCATTTGTGTCGCATGGATTTGAAGCTAAACCTTCCACATAGCATTGATTTGAAGCTTAATCATGTGTTTTGCATGGATGTGAAGCAAACTCGTTTGTTTCCCCTGCATTTGAAGCTATATCACTTATATCGCAAGTATCTGATGCTAAATCGTTTGTTTCGCTTCGATTTGAAGCTATACCATCTACATTGCATTGATTTGCATCTAAATCAAGTGTTCAGCATGGATTTGAAGCTAACTCGTTTGTTTCGTCTGCATTTGAATCTATATCACTTATATCCCAAGTGTTTGAAGCTAAATCATTTGTTTCGCATGGATTTGAAGCTAATCCTTCTACATCTCATGGATTTGAAGCTAAACCATCAACATCGCATTGATTCGAAGCTAAATCATTTGTTTCGCTTAGATTTGAAAATAACTCGTTTGTTTCGTCTGTATTTGAAGATATATAACTTATATCGCAAGTATCTGAACATGAATCATTTGTTTCTTATAGATTTGAAGCTAAGCATTCCACCTCGCATTGATTTGAATCTAAATCATTTGTTTCGCATGGATTTGAAGCTAACTCGTTTGTTTCGTCTGTATTTGAAGATATATCACTTATATCGCAAGTATCTGAACCTGAATCATTTGTTTCTTATGGACTTGAAACTAAGCCTTCTACCTCGCATTGATCTGAAGCTAAATCATTTGTGTCTCATGGATTTGAAGCTAAACCTTCCACATAGCATTGATTTGAAGCTTAATCATGTGATTTGCATGGATTCGATGCTAACTTGTTTGTTTCCCCTGCATTTGAAGCTATATCACTTATATCGTAAGTATCTGATGCTAAAACATTTGTTTCGCTTCGATTTGAAGCTATACCTTCTACATTGCATTGATTTGCAGCTAAATCATGTGTTCCGCATGGATCTGAAGCTAACTCGTTTGTTTCGTCTGTATTTGAAGATATATCACTTATATCGCAAGTATCTGAACCTAAATCATTTGTTTCTTATGGATTTGAAGCTAAGCCTTCTACCTCGCATTGATTTTAAGCTAAATGATTTGTTTCTCATGGATTTGAAGGTAAACCTTCTACATCGCATTGATTTGAAGCTAAATCATGTGATTCGCTTTGATTGGAAGCTAAGACATTTATTTCGTCTGCATTTGAAGTTGTATCTCTTATATCGCAAGTATCTGAATCTAATTCATTTGTGTCTCATGGATTTGAAGCTAAACCTTCCAAATAGCATTGATTTGAAGCTTAAACATGTGATTTGCATGGATTTGATGCTAACTTGATTGTTTCCCCTGCATTTGAATCTATATCACTTATATCGTAAGTATCTGATGCTAAAACATTTGTTTCGCTTCGATTTGAAGCTATACCTTCTACATTGCATTGATTTGCAGCTAAATCATGTGTTCCGCATGGATTTGAAGCTAACTCGTTTGTTTCGTCTGCATTTGAAGCTATGCCACTTATATCGCAAGTATCTGAAGCTAAATCATTGGTTTCGCCTGGATTTGAAGCTAAACTTTCTACATCGCATTCATTTGAAGCTAAATCATGTGATTCGCTTGGATTGGAAGCTAACTCGTTTGTTTCGTCTGTATTTGAAGCTATGCCACTTATATCGCAAGTATCTGAAGCTAAATCATTGGTTTCGCCTGGAGTTGAAGCTAATCCATCTACATCGCATCGATTTGATGCTAAATCATGTGTTTCGCATATTTTTGATGATAAATCGTTAGTCTGGTCTGAATTTGAAGCTATATCACTTATTTCGCTAGTATCTAAATCTAAATCATTTGTTTCGCATGGATTTGAATCTAAACCTTCTACTTTCGCATTGATTTGAAGCTGACTCGTTTGTTTCGTCTGCATTTGAAGCTATATCACTTATATCCCAACTGTTTGAAGCTCAATCATTTGCTTCGCATGGATTGGAAGCTAATCCTTCTACATCGCATTGATTTGAAGCAAAATCATGTGATTCGCTTGGATTTGAAGCTAACTCGTTTGTTTCCCCTGATTTTGAAGCTATATCACTTATATCTCAACTGTTTGAATCTAAATCATTCGTTTCGCATGGATTTGAAGCTAAAGCTATTACATCGCATTGATTTGAAGCTAAATCATGTGTTGCGCTTGGATTTGAAGCTAACTCATTTGTATCCCCTGAATTTGAAACTATATCCCTTATGTCGCAAGTATCGTACGCTAAATCATTTGTTTCACATGGATTTGAAGCTAAACCTACTACTTTCGCATTGATTTGAAGCTGACTGGTTTGTTTCGTCCGCATTTGAAGCTATATCAATTATATATCAACTGTTAGAAGCTAAATCAGTTGTTTCGCATGGATTTGAAGCTAACTCGTTCGTTTCCCCTGCATCTGAAGCAATATCATTTATATGGCAAGAATCTGAAGCTAAATCATTTGTGTTGCATGGATTTGAAGCTAAACGTTCTACTTTCGCATTGATTTGAAGCTGACTCGTTTGTTTCGTCCGCATTAGAAGCTATATCACTTATATCCCAACTGTTTGAAGCTAAATCAGTTGTTTCGCATGGATTTGAAGCTAACTCGTTTGTTTCCCCTGCATTTGAAGCTATATCACTTATATCGCAAGTATCTAAAGGTAAATCATTTGTTTCGCCTGGATTTGAAGCTAAACCTTCTACTTTCGCATCGATTTAAAGCTAACTCGTTCGTTTCCCCTGCATTTGAAGCTATATCACTTATATCGCAAGTATCTGAAGCTAAATCATTTGTGTCGCATGGATTTCAAGCTAAACCTTCCACATAATATTGATTTGAATCTAAATCATGTGTTTCGCATGGATATGAAGCTAACACGTTTGTTTCCCCTGCATTTGAAGCTATATCACTTATATCGCAAGTATCTGATGCTAAATCATTTTTTTCGCATGGATTTGAAGCTAAATCTTCTACATCGCATTGATTTGAAGCAAATTCATGTGTTTCGCATGGATTTGAAGCTAACTCGTTTGTTTCGTCTGCACTTGAAACTATATCACTTATATCGCAAGTATCTGAAGGTAAATCATTTGTTTCGCATGGATTTGAAGCTAAACCTTCTACATCGCATTGATTTGAAGCAAAATCATGTGATTCGCTTGGATTTGAAGCTAACTCGTTTGTTTCCCCTGCATTTGAAGCTATATCATTTATATCCCAACTGTTTGAAGCTAAATCATTTGTTTCGTATGGATTTGAAGCTAAACCTACTACATCGCATTGATTTGAAGCTAAATCATGTGTTTCGCTTGGATTTGAAGCTAACTCGTTTGTTTTCCCTGCATTTGAAGCTATATCACTTATATCGCAAGTATCTGATGCTAAATCATTTTTTTCGCATGGATTTGAAGCTAAACCTTCTACATCGCATTGATATGAACCTAATTCATGTGTTTCGCATGGATTTGAAGCTAACCTGTTTGTTTCGTCTGCAATTGAAGCTATATCACTTATATCCCAAGTGTTTGAAGCTAAATCATTTGTTTAGCATGGACTTGAAGCTAAACTTTCCACACAGCATTGATTTGAGGCTTAATCATGTGCTTTGCATGATTTTCAGGCTAACTCGTTTATTTCCGTTGCATTTGAAGCTATATCACTTATATCGCAAGTATCTGATGCTAAATCATTTGTTTCGCCTGGATTTGAAGCTAAACCTTCTACTTTCGCATTGATTTGAAGCTGACTCGATTGTTTCGTCCGCATTTGAAGATATATCACTTATATCCCAACTGTTTGAAGCTAAATCAGTTGTTTCGCATGGATTTGAAGCTAACTCGTTTGTTTCCCCTGCATTTGAAGCTATATCACTTATATCGCAAGTATCTAAAGGTAAATCATTTGTTTCGCCTGGATTTGAATCTAAACCTTCTACTTTCGCATTGATTTGAAGCTGACTCGTTTGTTTCGTCTGCATTTGAAGCTATATCACTTATATCCCAACTGTTTGAAGACAAATCATTTGTGTAGCATGGATTTAAAGCAAACTCGTTCGTTTCCCCTGCATTTGAAGCTATATCACTTATATCGCAAGTATCTGAAGCTAAATCATTTGTGTTGCATGGATTTCAAGCTAAACCTTCCACATAATATTGATTTGAATCTAAATCATGTGTTTCGCATGGATTTGAAGCTAACACGTTTGTTTCCCCTGCATTTGAAGCTATATCACTTATATCGCAAGTATCTGATGCCAAATCATTTTTTTCGCATGGATTTGAGGCTAAACCTTCTACATCGCATTGATTTGAAGCAAATTCATGTGTTTCGCATGGATTTGAAGCTAACTCGTTTGTTTCCCCCGATTTTGAAGCTATATCACTTATATCTCAACTGTTTGAATCTAAATCATTCGTTTCGCATGGATATGAAGCTAAAGCTATTACATCGCATTGATTTGAAGCTAAATCATGTGTTGCGCTTGGATTTGAAGCTAACTCATTTGTATCCCCTGAATTTGAAACTATATCCCTTATGTCGCAAGTATCGTACGCTAAATCATTTGTTTCACATGGATTTGAAGCTAAACCTACTACTTTCGCATTGATTTGAAGCTGACTGGTTTGTTTCGTCCGCATTTGAAGCTATATCAATTATATATCAACTGTTAGAAGCTAAATCAGTTGTTTCGCATGGATTTGAAGCTAACTCGTTCGTTTCCCCTGCATCTGAAGCAATATCATTTATATCGCAAGTATCTAAAGGTAAATCATTTGTTTCGCCTGGATTTGAAGCTAAACCTTCTACTTTCGCATCGATTTAAAGCTAATTCGTTCGTTTCCCCTGCATTTGAAGCTATATCACTTATATCGCAAGTATCTGAAGCTAAATCATTTGTGTCGCATGGATTTCAAGCTAAACCTTCCACATAATATTGATTTGAATCTAAATCATGTGTTTCGCATGGATATGAAGCTAACACGTTTGTTTCCCCTGCATTTGAAGCTATATCACTTATATCGCAAGTATCTGATGCTAAATCATTTTTTTCGCATGGATTTGAAGCTAAATCTTCTACATCGCATTGATTTGAAGCAAATTCATGTGTTTCGCATGGATTTGAAGCTAACTCGTTTGTTTCGTCTGCACTTGAAACTATATCACTTATATCGCAAGTATCTGAAGGTAAATCATTTGTTTCGCATGGATTTGAAGCTAAACCTTCTACATCGCATTGATTTGAAGCAAAATCATGTGATTCGCTTGGATTTGAAGCTAACTCGTTTGTTTCCCCTGCATTTGAAGCTATATCATTTATATCCCAACTGTTTGAAGCTAAATCATTTGTTTCGTATGGATTTGAAGCTAAACCTACTACATCGCATTGATTTGAAGCTAAATCATGTGTTTCGCTTGGATTTGAAGCTAACTCGTTTGTTTTCCCTGCATTTGAAGCTATATCACTTATATCGCAAGTATCTGATGCTAAATCATTTGTTTAGCATGGACTTGAAGCTAAACTTTCCACACAGCATTGATTTGAGGCTTAATCATGTGCTTTGCATGATTTTCAGGCTAACTCGTTTATTTCCGTTCCATTTGAAGCTATATCACTTATATCGCAAGTATCTGATGCTAAATCATTTGTTTCGCCTAGATTTGAAGCTAAACCTTCTACTTTCGCATTGATTTGAAGCTGACTCGATTGTTTCGTCCGCATTTGAAGATATATCACTTATATCCCAACTGTTTGAAGCTAAATCAGTTGTTTCGCATGGATTTGAAGCTAACTCGTTTGTTTCCCCTGCATTTGAAGCTATATCACTTATATCGCAAGTATCTAAAGGTAAATCATTTGTTTCGCCTGGATTTGAATCTAAACCTTCTACTTTCGCATTGATTTGAAGCTGACTCGTTTGTTTCGTCTGCATTTGAAGCTATATCACTTATATCCCAACTGTTTGAAGATAAATCATTTGTGTAGCATGGATTTAAAGCAAACTCGTTCGTTTCCCCTGCATTTGAAGCTATATCACTTATATCGCAAGTATCTGAAGCTAAATCATTTGTGTTGCATGGATTTCAAGCTAAACCTTCCACATAATATTGATTTGAATCTAAATCATGTGTTTCGCATGGATTTGAAGCTAACACGTTTGTTTCCCCTGCATTTGAAGCTATATCACTTATATCGCAAGTATCTGATGCCAAATCATTTTTTTCGCATGGATTTGAAGCTAAACCTTCTACATCGCATTGATTTGAAGCAAATTCATGTGTTTCGCATGGATTTGAAGCTAACTCGTTTGTTTCGTCTGCACTTGAAACTATATCACTTATATCGCAAGTATCTGAAGTTAAATCATTTGTTTCGCATGGATTTGAAGCTAAACCTTCTACATCGCATTGATTTGAAGCAAAATCATGTGCTTCGCTTGGATTTGAAGCTAACTCGTTTGTTTCCCCTGCATTTGAAGGTATATCACTGATATCGCAAGTATCTGATGCTAAATCATTTTTTTAGCATAGATTTGAAGCTAAATCAATTGTCCGCATAGATTTTAAGCTAACTCGTTAGTTTCTCCTGCATTTGAAGCTATATCACTTATATCCCAATGGCTTGAAGCTAAATCATTTGTTTCGCATGGATTTGAAGCTAAATCTTCTACATCGCATTGATTTGAAGCTAACTCGTTTGTTTCCCCTGCATTTGAAGCTAACTCGTTTGTTTCCCCTGCATTTGAAGCTATATCACTTATATCGCAAGTATCTAAAGCTAAATCATTTGTTTGGCATGGATTTGAAGCTAAACCTTGAACATCGCTTTGATTTGCAGCTAAATCATGGGTTTCGCATGGATTTGAAGCTAACTCGTTTGTTTCGTCTGCATTTGAAGATATATCACTTATATCCCAACTGTTTGAAGCTAAATCAGTTGTTTCGCATGGATTTGAAGCTAACTCGTTTGTTTCCCCTGCATTTGAAGCTATATCACTTATATCGCAAGTATCTAAAGGTAAATCATTTGTTTCACCTGGATTTGAATCTAAACCTTCTACTTTCGCATTGATTTGAAGCTGACTCGTTTGTTTCGTCTGCATTTGAAGCTATATCACTTATATCCCAACTGTTTGAAGATAAATCATTTGTGTAGCATGGATTTAAAGCAAACTCGTTCGTTTCCCCTGCATTTGAAGCTATATCACTTATATCGCAAGTATCTGAAGCTAAATCATTTGTGTTGCATGGATTTCAAGCTAAACCTTCCACATAATATTGATTTGAATCTAAATCATGTGTTTCGCATGGATTTGAAGCTAACTCGTTTGTTTCCCCTGCATTTGAAGCTATATCACTGATATCGCAAGTATCTGATGCTAAATCATTTTTTTCGGATGGATTGGAAGCTAAACCTTCTACATCGCATTGATATGAAGCTAGTACATGTGTTTCGCATGGATTTGAAGCTAACTCGTTTGTTTCGTCTCCAATTGAAGCTATATCACTTATATCGCAAGTATCTGATGCTAAATCATGTGTTTCGCATGGATTTGAAGCTAACTCCTTTGTTTCCCCTGCATTTGAAGCTATATCACTTATATCGCAAGTATCTGATGCTAAATCATTTTTTCGCATGTATTTGAAGCTAAACCTTCTACATCGCATTGATTTGACGCTAATTTATGTGTTTCGCATGGATTTGAAGCTAACTCGTTTGTTTCCCCTGCACTTGAAGCTAACTCGTTTGTTTCCTCTGCATTTGAAGCTGTATCACTTATATCGCAAGTATCTAAAGCTAAATCATTTCTTTGGCATGGATTTGAAGCTAAACCTTCAACATCGCTTTGACTTGCAGCTAAATCATGTGTTTCGCATGGATTTGGAGCTAACTCGTTTGTTTCCCCTGCATTTGAAGCTATATCACTGATATCGCAAGTATCTGATGCTAAATCATTTTTTTAGCATAGATTTGAAGCTAAATCAATTGTCCGCATAGATTTTAAGCTAACTCGTGAGTTTCTCCAGCATTTGAAGCTATATCACTTATATCCCAATTGCTTGAAGCTAAATCATTTGTTTCGCATGGATTTGAAGCTAAATCTTCTATATCGCATTGATTTGAAGCTAACTCGTTTGTTTCCCCTGCAATTGAAGCTAACTCGTTTGTTTCCCCTGCATTTGAAGCTATATCACTTATATCGCAAGTATCTAAAGCTAAATCATTTGTTTGGCATGGATTTGAAGCTAAACCTTGAACATCGCTTTGATTTGCAGCTAAATCATGTGTTTCGCATGGATTTGAAGCTAACTCGTTTGTTTCCCCTGCATTTGAAGCTATATCACTGATATCGCAAGTATCTGATGCTAAATCATCTTTTTCGCATGGATTTGAAGCTAAACCTTCTACATCGCATTGATATGAAGCTAGTTCATGTGTTTCGCATGGATTTGAAGCTAACTCGTTTGTTTCGTCTCCAATTGAAGCTATATCACTTATATCGCAAGTATCTGATGCTAAATCATGTGTGTCGCATGGATTTGAAGCTAAGCCTTCTACATCGCATCGATTTGCATCTAAATCATTTGTTTCGCATGGATTTAAAGCTAACTCGTTTGTTTCCCCTGCATTTGAAGGTATATCACTGATATCGCAAGTATCTGATGCTAAATCATTTTTTTAGCATAGATTTGAAGCTAAATGAATTGTCCGCATAGATTTTAAGCTAACTCGTTAGTTTCTCCTGCATTTGAAGCTATATCACTTATATCCCAATGGCTTGAAGCTAAAACATTTGTTTCGCATGGATTTGAAGCTAAACCTTCTACATCGCATTGATTTGAAGCTAACTCGTTTGTTTCCCCTGCATTTGAAGCTAACTCGTTTATTTCCGCTGCATTTAAAGCTACATCACTTATATCGCAAATATCTGAAGCTAAATCATTTGTTTCACATGGATTTGAAGCGAAACCTTCTACTTCGCATTGATCTGAAGCTAAATCATTTGTCCGCATAGATTTGAAGCTAACTCGTTTGTTTCTCCTGCATTTGAAGCTATATCACTTATATCCCAAGTGTTTGAAGCTAAAACATTTGTTTCGCATGGATTTGAAGCTAAACCTTCTACATCGCATTGGTTTGCTGCTAAATCATGTGTGTCGCATGGATTTGAAGCTAAACCTTCTACATCGCATCGATTTGCATCTAAATCATGTGTTTCGCATGGATTTGAAGCGAACTCGTTTGTTTCTCCTGCATTTGAAGCTATATCACTGATATCGCAAGTATCTGATGCTAAATCATTTTTTTCGCATGGATTTGAAGCTAAACCTTCTACATCGCATTGATTTGAAGCTAAATCATTTGATTCGCTTGGATTTGAAGTCAACTCGTTTGCTTCCCCTGCGTTTGAAGCTATATCACTTATATCCCAAGTGTTTGAAGCTCAATCATTTGTTTCGCATGGATTTGAAGCTAAACCTTCTACATCGCATTGATTTGCTGCCAAATCATGTGTGTCGCATGGATTTGAAGCTAAGCCTTCTACATCGCATTGATATGAAGCTAATTCATGTGTTTCGCATGGATTTGAAGCTAACTCGTTTGTTTCGTCTGCAATTGAAGCTATAGCACTTATATCCCAATTGCTTGAAGCTAAATCATTTGTTTCGCATGGATTTGATGCTAAACCTTCTACATCGCATTGATTTGAAGCTAACTCGTTTGTTTCCCCTGCATTTGAAGCTATCTCGTTTGTTTCCCCTGCATTTGAAGCTATATCACTGATATCGCAAGTATCTGATGCTAAATCATTTGTTTGGCATGGATTTGAAGCTAAACCTTCAACATCGCTTTGATTTGCAGCTAAATCATGTGTTTCGCATGGATTTGAAGCGAACTCGTTTGTTTCCCCTGCATTTGAAGCTATATCACTGATATCGCAAGTATCTGATGCTAAATCATTTTTTTCGGATGGATTGGAAGCTAAACCTTCTACATCGCATTGATATGAAGCTAGTACATGTGTTTCGCATGGATTTGAAGCTAACTCGTTTGTTTCGTCTCCAATTGAAGCTATATCACTTATATCGCAAGTATCTGATGCTAAATCATGTGTTTCGCATGGATTTGAAGCTAACTCCTTTGTTTCCCCTGCATTTGAAGCTATATCACTTATATCGCAAGTATCTGATCCTAAATTATTTTTTCGCATGTATTTGAAGCTAAACCTTCTACATCGCATTGATTTGACGCTAATTTATGTGTTTCGCATGGATTTGAAGCTAACTCGTTTGTTTCCCCTGCACTTGAAGCTAACTCGTTTGTTTCCTCTGCATTTGAAGCTATATCACTTATATCGCAAGTATCTAAAGCTAAATCATTTCTTTGGCATGGATTTGAAGCTAAACCTTCAACATCGCTTTGATTTGCAGCTAAATCATGTGTTTCGCATGGATTTGGAGCTAACTCGTTTGTTTCCCCTGCATTTGAAGCTATATCACTGATATCGCAAGTATCTGATGCTAAATCATTTTTTTAGCATAGATTTGAAGCTAAATCAACTGTCCGCATAGATTTTAAGCTAACTCGTGAGTTTCTCCAGCATTTGAAGCTATATCACTTATATCCCAATTGCTTGTAGCTAAATCATTTGTTTCGCATGGATTTGAAGCTAAATCTTCTATATCGCATTGATTTGAAGCTAACTCGTTTGTTTCCCCTGCAATTGAAGCTAACTCGTTTGTTTCCCCTGCATTTGAAGCTATATCACTTATATCGCAAGTATCTAAAGCTAAATCATTTGTTTGGCATGGATTTGAAGCTAAACCGTGAACATCGCTTTGATTTGCAGCGAAATCATGTGTTTCGCATGGATTTGGAGCTAACTCGTTTGTTTCCCCTGCATTTGAAGCTATATCACTGATATCGCAAGTATCTGATGCTAAATCATTTTTTTTGCATAGATTTGAAGCTAAATCAATTGTCCGCATAGATTTTAAGCTAACTCGTTAGTTTCTCCTGCATTTGAAGCTATATCACTTATATCCCAATTGCTTGAAGCTAAATCATTTGTTTCGCATGGATTTGAAGCTAAATCTTCTACATCGCATTGATTTGAAGCTAACTCGTTTGTTTCCCCTGCATTTGAAGCTAACTCGTTTGTTTCCCCTGCATTTGAAGCTATATCACTTATATCGGAAGTATCTAAAGCTAAATCATTTGTTTGGCATGGATTTGAAGCTAAACCTTCTACATCGCATTGATTTGCAGCTAAATCATGTATTCCGCATGGATTTGAAGCTAACTCGTTTATTTCGTCAGCATTTGAAGCTGTATCACTTATATCGCAAGTATCTGAAGCTAAATCATTTGTGTCTCATGGATTTGAAGCTAAACCTTCTACATAGCATTGATTTGCAGTTAAATCATGTGCTTCGCATGGATTTGAAGCTAATCCTTGTACATCGCATAGATTTGAAGCTAAATCATGTGTTTTGCTTGGATTTAAGGCTAACTCGTTTGTTTCGCCTGCATTTGAAGCTAAACCTTCCACATAGAATTGATTTGAAGTTTAAACATGTGTTTTGCTTGGATTTGAAGCTAACTCGTTTGTTTCCCCAACAATTGAAGCTATATCACTTATATCGCAAGTATCTAAAGCTAAATCATTTGTGTCGCATGGATTTGAAGCTAACTCGTTTGTATCGTCTGCATTTTAAGCTATATCACTTATATCGCTAGTATGTGAAGCTAAATCGTTTGGTTCGCTTCGATTTGGAGCTAAACCTTCCACATCGCATTAGTTTTAACTAAATCATTTGTTTCACATGGGATTGAAGCTAACTGGTTTGTTTCCCCTACATTTGAAGCTATATCACTTATATCGCAAGTATCTGATCCTAAATCATTCGTTTCTTATGGATATGAAGCTAAGCCTTCTACCTCGCATTGATTTGAAGCTAAATCATTTGTTTCGCATGGAATTGAACCTATCTGGTTCTTTTTGTCTGCATTTGAAGCTATGCCACTTATATCGCAAGTATTTGAAGCTAAATCATTGTTTTCGCATGGATTTGAAGCTAAACCATCAACATCGCATTGATTCGAAGCTAAATCATTTGTTTCGCTTAGATCTGAAGCTAACTCGTTTGTTTCGTCTTTATTTGAAGATATATCACTTATATCGCAAGTATCTGAACCTGAATCATTTGTTTCGCATGGATTTGAAGGTAAACCTTCTACATCGCATTGAATAGAATCTAAATCATGTGATTCGCTTGGATTGGAAGCTAACTCGTTTGTTTCGTCTGCATTTGAAGCTATATCACTTATATCCCAAGTGTTTGAAGCTAAATCATTTGTTTCGCATGGATTTGAAGCTAATCCTTCTACATCTCATGGATTTGAAGCTAAACCATCAACATCGCATTGATTCGAAGCTAAATCATTTGTTTCGCTTAGATTTGAAAATAACTCGTTTGTTTCGTCTGTATTTGAAGATATATCACTTATATCGCAAGTATCTGAACATGAATCATTTGTTTCTTATAGATTTGAAGCTAAGCCTTCCACCTCGCATTGATTTGAATCTAAATCATTTGTTTCTCATGGATTTGAAGCTAGCTCGTTTGTTTCGTCTGTATTTGAAGATATATCACTTATATCGCAAGTATCTGAACCTGAATCATTTGTTTCTTATGGACTTGAAACTAAGCCTTCTACCTCGCATTGATCTGAAGCTAAATCATTTGTGTCTCATGGATTTGTAGCTAAACCTTCCACATAGCATTGATTTGAAGCTTAAACATGTGATTTGCATGGATTCGATGCTAACTTGTTTGTTTCCCCTGCATTTGAAGCTATATCACTTATATCGTAAGTATCTGATGCTAAAACATTTGTTTCGCTTCGATTTGAAGCTATACCTTCTACATTGCATTGATTTGCAGCTAAATCATGTGTTCCGCATGGATCTGAAGCTAACTCGTTTGTTTCGTCTGTATTTGAAGATATATCACTTATATCGCAAGTATCTGAACCTAAATCATTTGTTTCTTATGGATTTGAAGCTAAGCCTTCTACCTCGCATTGATTTTAAGCTAAATGATTTGTTTCTCATGGATTTGAAGCTAAATCTTCTACATCGTATTGATTTACAGCTAAATCATGTGTTTCGCATGGATTTGAAGCTAACTCGTTTGTTTCGTCTGCATTTGAAGCTATGCCACTTATATCGCAAGTATCTGAAGCTAAATCATTGGTTTCGCATGGCTTTGAAACTAAACCTTCTACATTGCATTGATTCGTAGCTAAATCATTTGTTTCTCTTAGATTTGAAGCTAACTCGTTTGTTTCGTCTGTATTTGAAGATATATCACTTATATCGCAATTATCTGATCCTGAATCATTTGTTTCTTATGGACTTGAAACTAAGCCTTCTACCTCGCATTGATTTGAAGCTAAATCATTTGTTTCGCATGGATTTGAAGGTAAACCTTCTACATCGCATTGATTTGAAGCTAAATCATGTGATTCGCTTGGATTGGAAGCTAACTCGTTTGTTTCGTCTGTATTTGAAGCTATGCCACTTATATCGCAAGTATCTGAAGCTAAATCATTGGTTTCGCCTGGAGTTGAAGCTAATCCATCTACATCGCATCGATTTGATGCTAAATCATGTGTTTCGCATATTTTTGATGATAAATCGTTAGTCTGGTCTGAATTTGATGCTATATCACTTATTTCGCTAGTATCTAAATCTAAATCATTTGTTTCGCATGGATTTGAATCTAAACCTTCTACTTTCGCATTGATTTGAAGCTGACTCGTTTGTTTCGTCTGCATTTGAAGCTATATCACTTATATCCTAACTGTTTGAAGCTCAATCATTTGCTTCGCATGGATTGGAAGCTAATCCTTCTACATCGCATTGATTTGAAGCAAAATCATGTGATTCGCTTGGATTTGAAGCTAACTCGTTTGTTTCCCCTGATTTTGAAGCTATCTCACTTATATCTCAACTGTTTGAATCTAAATCATTCGTTTCGCATGGATTTGAAGCTAAAGCTATTACATCGCATTGATATGAAGCTAAATCATGTGTTGCGCTTGGATTTGAAGCTAACTCATTTGTATCCCCTGAATTTGAAACTATATCCCTTATGTCGCATGTATCGTACGCTAAATCATTTGTTTCACATGGATTTGAAGCTAAACCTACTACTTTCGCATTGATTTGAAGCTGACTGGTTTGTTTCGTCCGCATTTGAAGCTATATCAATTATATATCAACTGTTAGAAGCTAAATCAGTTGTTTCACATGGATTTGAAGCTAACTCGTTCGTTTCCCCTGCATCTGAAGCTATATCACTTATATGGCAAGAATCTGAAGCTAAATCATTTGTGTTGCATGGATTTGAAGCTAAACGTTCTACTTTCGCATTGATTTGAAGCTGACTCGTTTGTTTCGTCCGCATTAGAAGCTATATCACTTATATCCCAACTGTTTGAAGCTAAATCAGTTGTTTCGCATGGATTTGAAGCTAACTCGTTTGTTTCCCCTGCATTTGAAGCTATATCACTTATATCGCAAGTATCAAAAGGTAAATCATTTGTTTCGCCTGGATTTGAAGCTAAACCTTCTACTTTCGCATTGATTTAAAGCTAACTCGTTCGTTTCCCCTGCATTTGAAGCTATATCACTTATATCGCAAGTATCTGAAGCTAAATCATTTGTGTCGCATGGATTTCAAGCTGAACCTTCCACATAATATTGATTTGAATCTAAATCATGTGTTTCGCATGGATTTGAAGCTAACACGTTTGTTTCCCCTGCATTTGAAGCTATATCACTTATATCGCAAGTATCTGATGCTAAATCATTTTTTTCGCATGGATTTGAAGCTAAATCTTCTACATCGCATTGATTTGAAGCAAATTCATGTGTTTCGCATGGATTTGAAGCTAACTCGTTTGATTCCCCTGCATTTGAAGCTATATCACTTATATCGCAAGTATCTAAAGGTAAATCATTTGTTTCGCCTGGATTTGAATCTAAACCTTCTACTTTCGCATTGATTTGAAGCTGACTCGTTTGTTTCGTCTGCATTTGAAGCTATATCACTTATATCCCAACTGTTTGAAGATAAATCATTTGTGTAGCATGGATTTAAAGCAAACTCATTCGTTTCCCCTGCATTTGAAGCTATATCACTTATATCGCAAGTATCTGAAGCTAAATCATTTGTGTTGCATGGATTTCAAGCTAAACCTTCCACATAATATTGATTTGAATCTAAATCATGTGTTTCGCATGGATTTGAAGCTAACACGTTTGTTTCCCCTGCATTTGAAGCTATATCACTTATATCGCAAGTATCTGATGCCAAATCATTTTCTTCGCATGGATTTGAAGCTAAACCATCTACATCGCATTGATTTGAAGCAAATTCATGTGTTTCGCATGGATTTGAAGCTAACTCGTTTGTTTCGTCTGCACTTGAAGCTATATCACTTATATCGCAAGTATCTGAAGTTAAATCATTTGTTTCGCATGGATTTGAAGCTAAACCTTCTACATCGCATTGATTTGAAGCTAACTCGTTTGTTTCCCCTGCATTTGAAGCTAACTCGTTTGTTTCCCCTGCATTTGAAGCTATATCACTGATGTCGCAAGTATCTGATGCTAAATCATTTTTTTCGCATGGATTTGAAGCTAAACCTTCTACATCGCATTGATATGAAGCTAGTTCATGTGTTTCGCATGGATTTGAAGCTAACTCGTTTGTTTCGTCTCCAATTGAAGCTATATCACTTATATCGCAAGTATCTGATGCTAAATCATGTGTGTCGCATGGATTTGAAGCTAAGCCTTCTACATCGCATCGATTTGCATCTAAATCATTTGTTTCGCATGGATTTGAAGCTAACTCGTTTGTTTCCCCTGCATTTGAAGGTATATCACTGATATCGCAAGTATCTGATGCTAAATCATTTTTTTAGCATAGATTTGAAGCTAAATCAATTGTCCGCATAGATTTTAAGCTAACTCGTTAGTTTCTCCTGCATTTGAAGCTAACTCGTTTGTTTCCCCTGCATTTGAAGCTATATCACTGATGTCGCAAGTATCTGATGCTAAATCATTTTTTTCGCATGGATTTGAAGCTAAACCTTCTACATCGCATTGATATGAAGCTAGTTCATGTGTTTCGCATGGATTTGAAGCTAACTCGTTTGTTTCGTCTCCAATTGAAGCTATATCACTTATATCGCAAGTATCTGATGCTAAATCATGTGTGTCGCATGGATTTGAAGCTAAGCCTTCTACATCGCATCGATTTGCATCTAAATCATTTGTTTCGCATGGATTTGAAGCTAACTCGTTTGTTTCCCCTGCATTTGAAGGTATATCAATGATATCGCAAGTATCTGATGCTAAATCATTTTTTTAGCATAGATTTGAAGCTAAATCAATTGTCCGCATAGATTTTAAGCTAACTCGTTAGTTTCTCCTGCATTTGAAGCTATATCACTTATATCCCAATGGCTTGAAGCTAAATCATTTGTTTCGCATGGATTTGAAGCTAAACCTACTACATCGCATTGATTTGAAGCTAAATCATGTGTTTCGCTTGGATTTGAAGCTAACTCGTTTGTTTTCCCTGCATTTGAAGCTATATCACTTATATCGCAAGTATCTGATGCTAAATCATTTTTTTCGCATGGATTTGAAGCTAAACCTTCTACATCGCATTGATATGAACCTAATTCATGTGTTTCGCATGGATTTGAAGCTAACCTGTTTGTTTCGTCTGCAATTGAAGCTATGTCACTTATATCCCAAGTGTTTGAAGCTAAATCATTTGTTTAGCATTGACTTGAAGCTAAACTTTCCACACAGCATTGATTTGAGGCTTAATCATGTGCTTTGCATGATTTTCAGGCTAACTCGTTTATTTCCGTTGCATTTGAAGCTATATCACTTATATCGCAAGTATCTGATGCTAAATCATTTGTTTCGCCTGGATTTGAAGCTAAACCTTCTACTTTCGCATTGATTTGAAGCTGACTCGATTGTTTCGTCCGCATTTGAAGATATATCACTTATATCCCAACTGTTTGAAGCTAAATCAGTTGTTTCGCATGGATTTGAAGCTAACTCGTTTGATTCCCCTGCATTTGAAGCTATATCACTTATATCGCAAGTATCTAAAGGTAAATCATTTGTTTCGCCTGGATTTGAATCTAAACCTTCTACTTTCGCATTGATTTGAAGCTGACTCGTTTGTTTCGTCTGCATTTGAAGCTATATCACTTATATCCCAACTGTTTGAAGATAAATCATTTGTGTAGCATGGATTTAAAGCAAACTCGTTCGTTTCCCCTGCATTTGAAGCTATATCACTTATATCGCAAGTATCTGATGCTAAATCATTTGTGTTGCATGGATTTCAAGCTAAACCTTCCACATAATATTGATTTGAATCTAAATCATGTGTTTCGCATGGATTTGAAGCTAACACGTTTGTTTCCCCTGCATTTGAAGCTATATCACTTATATCGCAAGTATCTGATGCCAAATCATTTTTTTCGCATGGATTTGAAGCTAAACCTTCTACATCGCATTGATTTGAAGCAAATTCATGTGTTTCGCATGGATTTGAAGCTAACTCGTTTGTTTCGTCTGCACTTGAAACTATATCACTTATATCGCAAGTATCTGAAGTTAAATCAATTGTTTCGCATGGATTTGAAGCTAAACCTTCTACATCGCATTGATTTGAAGCTAACTCGTTTGTTTCCCCTGCATTTGAAGCTAACTCGTTTGTTTCCCCTGCATTTGAAGCTATATTACTTATATCGCAAGTATCTAAAGCAAGATCATTTGTTTGGCATGGATTTGAAGCTAAACCTTCAACATCGCTTTGATTTGCAGCTAAATCATGTGTTTCGCATGGATTTGAAGCTAACTCGTTTGTTTCCCCTGCATTTGAAGCTATATCACTGATGTCGCAAGTATCTGATGCTAAATCATTTTTTTCGCATGGATTTGAAGCTAAACCTTCTACATCGCATTGATATGAAGCTAGTTCATGTGTTTCGCATGGATTTGAAGCTAACTCGTTTGTTTCGTCTCCAATTGAAGCTATATCACTTATATCGCAAGTATCTGATGCTAAATCATGTGTGTCGAATGGATTTGAAGCTAAGCCTTCTACATCGCATCGATTTGCATCTAAATCATTTGTTTCGCATGGATTTGAAGCTAACTCGTTTGTTTCCCCTGCATTTGAAGGTATATCACTGATATCGCAAGTATCTGATGCTAAATCATTTTTTTAGCATAGATTTGAAGCTAAATCAATTGTCCGCATAGATTTTAAGCTAACTCGTTAGTTTCTCCTGCATTTGAAGCTATATCACTTATATCCCAATGGCTTGAAGCTAAATCATTTGTTTCGCATGGATTTGAAGCTAAACCTTCTACATCCCATTGATTTGAAGCTAACTCGTTAGTTTCTCCTGCATTTGAAGCTATATCACTTATATCCCAATGGCTTGAAGCTAAAACATTTGTTTCGCATGGATTTGAAGCTAAACCTTCTACATCGCATTGGTTTGCTGCTAAATCATGTGTGTCGCATGGATTTGAAGCTAAACCTTCTACATCGCATCGATTTGCATCTAAATCATGTGTTTCGCATTGATTTGAAGCGAACTCGTTTGTTTCTCCTGCATTTGAAGCTATATCACTGATATCGCAAGTATCTGATGCTAAATCATTTTTTTCGCATGGATTTGAAGCTAAACCTTCTACATCGCATTGATTTGAAGCTAAATCATTTGATTCGCTTGGATTTGAAGTCAACTCGTTTGCTTCCCCTGCGTTTGAAGCTATATCACTTATATCCCAAGTGTTTGAAGCTCAATCATTTGTTTCGCATGGATTTGAAGCTAAACCTTCTACATCTTATTGATTTGCTGCCAAATCATGTGTGTCGCATGGATTTGAAGCTAAGCCTTCTACATCGCATTGATATGAAGCTAATTCATGTGTTTCGCATGGATTTGAAGCTAACTCGTTTGTTTCGTCTGCAATTGAAGCTATAGCACTTATATCCCAATTGCTTGAAGCTAAATCATTTGTTTCGCATGGATTTGATGCTAAACCTTCTACATCGCATTGATTTGAAGCTAACTCGTTTGTTTCCCCTGCATTTGAAGCTATCTCGTTTGTTTCCCCTGCATTTGAAGCTATGTCACTGATATCGCAAGTATCTGATGCTAAATCATTTGTTTGGCATGGATTTGAAGCTAAACCTTCAACATCGCTTTGATTTGCAGCTAAATCATGTGTTTCGCATGGATTTGAAGCTAACTCGTTTGTTTCCCCTGCATTTGAAGCTATATCACTGATATCGCAAGTATCTGATGCTAAATCATTTTTTTCGGATGGATTGGAAGCTAAACCTTCTACATCGCATTGATATGAAGCTAGTACATGTGTTTCGCATGGATTTGAAGCTCACTCGTTTGTTTCGTCTCCAATTGAAGCTATATCACTTATATCGCAAGTATCTGATGCTAAATCATGTGTTTCGCATGGATTTGAAGCTAACTCCTTTGTTTCCCCTGCATTTGAAGCTATATCACTTATATCGCAAGTATCTGATGCTAAATCATTTTTTCGCATGTATTTGAAGCTAAACCTTCTACATCGCATTGATTTGACGCTAATTTATGTGTTTCGCATGGATTTGAAGCTAACTCGTTTGTTTCCCCTGCACTTGAAGCTAACTCGTTTGTTTCCTCTGCATTTGAAGCTATATCACTTATATCGCAAGTATCTAAAGCTAAATCATTTCTTTGGCATGGATTTGAAGCTAAACCTTCAACATCGCTTTGACTTGCAGCTAAATCATGTGTTTCGCATGGATTTGGAGCTAACTCGTTTGTTTCCCCTGCATTTGAAGCTATATCACTGATATCGCAAGTATCTGATGCTAAATCATTTTTTTAGCATAGATTTGAAGCTAAATCAATTGTCCGCATAGATTTTAAGCTAACTCGTGAGTTTCTCCAGCATTTGAAGCTATATCACTTATATCCCAATTGCTTGAAGCTAAATCATTTGTTTCGCATGGATTTGAAGCTAAATCTTCTATATCGCATTGATTTGAAGCTAACTAGTTTGTTTCCCCTGCAATTGAAGCTAACTCGTTTGTTTCCCCTGCATTTGAAGCTATATCACTTATATCGCAAGTATCTAAAGCTAAATCATTTGTTTGGCATGGATTTGAAGCTAAACCTTGAACATCGCTTTGATTTGCAGCTAAATCATGTGTTTCGCATGGATTTGAAGCTAACTCGTTTGTTTCCCCTGCATTTGAAGCTATATCACTGATATCGCAAGTATCTGATGCTAAATCATTTTTTTCGCATGGATTTGAAGCTAAACCTTCTACATCGCATTGATATGAAGCTAGTTCATGTGTTTCGCATGGATTTGAAGCTAACTCCTTTGTTTCCCCTGCACTTGAATCTAACTCGTTTGTTTCCCCTGCATTTGAAGCTATATCACTTATATCGCAAGTATCTAAATCTAAATCATTTCTTTGGCATGGATTTGAAGCTAAACCTTCAACATCGCTTTGATTTGCAGCGAAATCATGTGTTTCGCATGGATTTGGATCTAACTCGTTTCTTTCCCCTGCATTTGAAGCTATATCACTGATATCGCAAGTATCTGATGCTAAATCATTTTTTTCGCATGGATTTGAAGCTAAACCTTCTACATCGCATTGATATGAAGCTAGTTCATGTGTTTCGCATGGATTTGAAGCTAACTCGTTTGTTTCCTCTGCATTTGAAGCTATATCACTTATATCGCAAGTATCTAAAGCTAAATCATTTCTTTGGCATGGATTTGAAGCTAAACCTTCAACATCGCTTTGACTTGCAGCTAAATCATGTGTTTCGCATGGATTTGGAGCTAACTCGTTTGTTTCCCCTGCATTTGAAGCTATATCACTGATATCGCAAGTATCTGATGCTAAATCATTTTTTTAGCATAGATTTGAAGCTAAATCAATTGTCCGCATAGATTTTAAGCTAACTCGTGAGTTTCTCCAGCATTTGAAGCTATATCACTTATATCCCAATTGCTTGAAGCTAAATCATTTGTTTCGCATGGATTTGAAGCTAAATCTTCTATATCGCATTGATTTGAAGCTAACTAGTTTGTTTCCCCTGCAATTGAAGCTAACTCGTTTGTTTCCCCTGCATTTGAAGCTATATCACTTATATCGCAAGTATCTAAAGCTAAATCATTTGTTTGGCATGGATTTGAAGCTAAACCTTGAACATCGCTTTGATTTGCAGCTAAATCATGTGTTTCGCATGGATTTGAAGCTAACTCGTTTGTTTCCCCTGCATTTGAAGCTATATCACTGATATCGCAAGTATCTGATGCTAAATCATTTTTTTCGCATGGATTTGAAGCTAAACCTTCTACATCGCATTGATATGAAGCTAGTTCATGTGTTTCGCATGGATTTGAAGCTAACTCCTTTGTTTCCCCTGCACTTGAATCTAACTCGTTTGTTTCCCCTGCATTTGAAGCTATATCACTTATATCGCAAGTATCTAAATCTAAATCATTTCTTTGGCATGGATTTGAAGCTAAACCTTCAACATCGCTTTGATTTGCAGCGAAATCATGTGTTTCGCATGGATTTGGTGCTAACTCGTTTCTTTCCCCTGCATTTGAAGCTATATCACTGATTTCGCAAGTATCTGATGCTAAATCATTTTTTTCGCATGGATTTGAAGCTAAACCTTCTACATCGCATTGATATGAAGCTAATTCATGTGTTTCGCATGGATTTGAAGCTAACTCGTTTGTTTCGTCTGCATTTGAAGCTATATCACTTATATCACAAGTATCTAAAGCTAAATCATTTGTTTGGCATGGATTTGAAGCTAAACCTTCAACATCGCTTTGATTTGCAGCTAAATCATGTGTTTCGCATGGATTTGAAGCTAACTCGTTTGTATCCCCTGCACTTGAAGCAAACTCGTTTGTTTCCCCTGCATTTGAAGCTATATCACTTATATCGCAAGTATCTAAAGCTAAATCATTTCTTTGGCATGGATTTGAAGCTAAACCTTCTACATCGCATTGATTTGCTGCTAAATCATGTGTATCGCATGGATTTTGAAGCTAACTCGATTGCTTCGTCTGCATTTGAAGCTATGTCACTTATATCCCAAGTGTTTGAAGCTAAATCATTTGTTTCGCATGGATTTGAAGCTAAACCTTCTACATCGCATTGATTTGAAGCTAAATCATGTGTTTCGCATGGATCAGATGCTAACTCGTTTGTTTCGTCTGCATTTGAAGATATGCGACTTACATCGCAAGTATCTGAAGCAAAATCATTGGTTTCGCATGGATTTGAAGCTAAACCTTCTACATCGCATTGATTTGCTGCTAAATCATGTATTTCGCATGGATTTGAAGCTTACTCGTTTGTTTCGTCCGCATTTGAAGCTATATCACATATATCGCAAGTATCTGAAGCTAAATCATTGGTTTCGCATGGATTAGAAGTTAAACCTTCTACATCGCATTGATTTGCAGCTAAATCATGTGTTTCGCATGGATTTGAAGCTAACTCGTTTGTTTCGGCTGCAGTTGAACCTATATCACTTATACCGCATGTATCTGATGCTAAATCATATGTGACGCATGGATTTGAAGCTAAACATTCTACATCGCATTGATTTGAAACTAAACCTTCTACATCGCATTTATTTGAAGCTAAATCATTGGTTTCGTATGGATTTGAAGCTACACCTTCTACATCGCATTTATTTGCAGCTAAAACATGTGTTGCTCATGGAATTGAATCTAACTGGTTTGTTGCGTCTGCATTTGAAGCTATGTCCCTTATATCGCAAGTATCTGAAGCTAAATCATTGGTTTCGCATGGATTTGAAGCTAAATCTTCTACATCCCATTGATTTGAAGCTAAATCATATGTTTCGCATGGATCAGATGCTATCTCGTTTGTTTCGTCTGCATTTGAAGATATGCGACTTATATCGCAAGTATCTGAAGCAAAATCATTGGTTTCGCATGGATTTGAAGCTAAACCTTCTACATCGCATTGATTTGCTGCTAAATCATGTATTTCGCATGGATTTGAAGCTAACTCGTTTGATTCGTCTGCATTTGTAGCTATATCACTTATATCGCAAGTATCTGATCCTAAATCATCTGTGTCGCATTGATTTGAATCTAAACTTTCTACGTCGCATTGATTTGAAGCTAAACCTTCTACATCGCATTGATTTGAAGCAAAACCTTCTACATCGCATTGAGTTGAAGCTTAATCATGTGTTTCGCACGGATTTTGAAGCTAACTCGTTTGTTTCGTCTGCATTTGAAGCTATATCACTTATATCCCATGTGTTTGAAGCTAATTCGTTTGTATCGCCTGCATTTGAAGCTATATCATTTAAATCGCAAGTATTTGAAGCGAAATCATTTGTTTCGCATGGATTTGAAGGTAAACCTTATACATCGCATTGAATTGCAGCTAAATTATGTGTTTCGAGTGGACATGAAGCTAAGTCAGTTGTTTCGTCTGCATTTGAAGCTATATCACTTGTATCGAATTATTGGAAGCTAAATCCCTTGTGGCGCATGGATTTGAAGCTAAATCGTTAGTTTCTCCTGCATTTGAAGCCATATCACTTATATCGCAAGAATCTGAACCTAAATCATTTGTTTCGCATGGATTTGAGTGTAAGCCTTCTACTTCGCATTGATTTGAAGCTAAATCATATATTTCGCTTGGATTTGTAGCTAAACCTTCTACATAGCATTAATTTGAAGCTTGAGCATGTGTTTTGCATGGACTTGAAGCTAACTCGTTTGTTTCGTCTGCATTTGAAGCTATGCGACTTATATCGCAAGTATCTGAAGCAAAATCATTGGTTTCGCATGGATTTGAAGCTAAACCTTCTACATCGCATTGATTTGCTGCAAAATCATGTATTCCCCATGGATTTGAAGCTATCTCGTTTGTTTCGTCTGCATTTGAAGTTATATCACTTATACCGCATGTATCTGATGCTAAATCATATGTGACGCATGGATTTGAAGCTAAACCTTCTACATCGCATTGATTTGAAACTAAACCTTCTACACCGCATTTATTTGAAGCTAAATCATTGGTTTCGTATGGATTTGAAGATACACCTTCTACATCGCATTTATTTGCAGCTAAAACATGTGTTGCTCATGGAATTGAATCTAACTGGTTTGTTGCGTCTGCATTTGAAGCTATGTCCCTTATATCGCAAGTATCTGAAGCTAAATCATTGGTTTCGCATGGATTAGAAGTTAAACCTTCTACATAGCTTTGATTTGAAGCATAATCATGTGTTTTGCTTGGATTTGAAGCTAACTCGTTTGTGTCGAATGCAGTTGTAGCTAAATAATATATATCACGAGTATTTGTAGCTAAACCAGTAGTTTCGCATGGATTTGAAGCTAACTCGTTTGTTTCGTCCGCATTTGAAGCTATGTCACTTATACCGCAAGTATCTAAAGCTAAATTATTGGCTTCGCATGGTTTTGAAGCTAAACCTTCTACATCGCATTGATTTGCTGCTAAATCATGTGTTTCGCATGGATTTTGAAGCTAACTCGATTGCTTCGTCTGCATTTGAAGCTATATCACTTATATCACAAGTGTTTGAAGCTCAATCATTTGCGTTGCATGGATTTGAAGCTAAACCTTCTACATCGCATCGATTTGAAGCTAAATCATGTGTTTCGCTTGGATGTGAAGGTAACTCGTTTGTTTCGTCTGTATTTGAAGTTATATCACTAATATCGCAAGTATCTGAACCTAAATCATTTGTATCGCATGGATTTGAAATTAAGCATTCTACTTCGCATCGATTTGAAGCTAAATGATGTGTTTCGCTTGGATTTGAAGCTAAATCTTATAAATCGCATTGATCTGCTGCTAAATCATGTGTTTCGCATGGATTTGAAGCTAACTCGTTTGTTGCGCATGCAGTTGAATCTAAATAATGCATATCACAAGTAATTGTAGCTAAACCAATTGTTGCGCATGGATTTGAAGCTACCTCGTTTGTATCGTCTGCACTTGAAGCTATATCACTTATATCGCCAGTATCTGATGCTAAATCATTTGTTTCGCATGGATTTGAAGCTAAACGTTCTACATTGCATTGATTTGCTGATAAATCATGTGTTTCGCATGGATTTGAAGCTAACTCGTTTGTTTCGTCTGCATTTGAAGCTGTGCCATTTATATCGCAAGTATCTGAAGCTAAGTCATTGGTTTCGCACAGATTTGAAGATACACCTACTACATCACATTGATTTCCTGCTAAATCATGTATTTCGCATGGATTTGATGCTAACTCGTTTGTTTCGTCTGCATTTGTAGCTATATCACTTATATCGCAAGTATCTGATCCTAAATCATCTGTGTCGCATTGATTTGAATCTAAACATTCTACGTCGCATTGATTTGAAGCTAAACCTTCTACATCGCATTGATTTGAAGCAAAACCTCCTACATCACATTGAGTTGAAGCTTAATCATGTGTTTCGCACGGATTTTGAAGCTAACTCGTTTGTTTCGTCTGCATTTGAAGCTATATCACTTATATCCCATGTGTTTGAAGCTAATTCGTTTGTATCGCCTGCATTTGAAGCTATATCATTTAAATCGCAAGTATTTGAAGCGAAATCATTTGTTTCGCATGGATTTGAAGGTAAACCTTATACATCGCATTGAATTGCAGCTAAATTATGTGTTTCGAGTGGACATGAAGCTAAGTCAGTTGTTTCGTCTGCATTTGAAGCTATATCACTTGTATCGAATTATTGGAAGCTAAATCCCTTGTGGCGCATGGATTTGAAGCTAAATCGTTAGTTTCTCCTGCATTTGAAGCCATATCACTTATATCGCAAGAATCTGAACCTAAATCATTTGTTTCGCATGGATTTGAGTGTAAGCCTTCTACTTCGCATTGATTTGAAGCTAAATCATATATTTCGCTTGGATTTGTAGCTAAACATTCTACATAGCATTAATTTGAAGCTTGAGCATGTGTTTTGCATGGATTTGAAGCTAACTCGTTTGTTTCGTCTGCATTTGAAGCTATGCGACTTATATCGCAAGTATCTGAAGCAAAATCATTGGTTTCGCATGGATTTGAAGCTAAACCTTCTAGATCGCATTGATTTGCTGCAAAAACATGTGTTTCTCATGGAATTGAATCTAACTGGTTTGTTGCGTCTGCATTTGAAGCTATGTCCCCTATATCGCAAGTATCTGAAGCTAAATCATTGGTTTCGCACGGATTAGAAGTTAAACCTTCTACATCGCATTGATTTGAAGCTGAATCATGTGTTTCGCATGGACTTGTAGCTAACTCGTTTGTTTCTTCTGCATTTGAAGCTATGTCACTTATATCGCAAGTATCCGAAGCTAAATCATTGATTTCGCACGGATTTGAAGCTAAACCTTCTACGTCGCATTGATTTGCTGCTAAATCATGTGTTTCGCATGGATTTTGAAGCTAACTCGATTGCTTCGTCGGCATTTGAAACTATGTCACTTATATCCCAAGTGTTTGAAGCTAAATCATTTGTTTCGCATGGATTAGAAGCTAAACCTTCTACATCCCATTGATTTGCTGCTAAATCATGTATTTCGCATAGAATTGATGCTAACTGGTTTGTTTCGTCTGCATTTGAAGCTATGCCACTTATATCGCAAGTATCTGAAGCTAAATCATTGGTTTCGCATGGATTTGAAGCTAAACCTTCTACATCGCATTGATTTGCTGCTAAATCATGTGTATCGCATGGATTCTGAAGCTAACTCGATTGCTTCGTCTGCATTTGAAGCTATGTCACTTATATCCCAAGTGTTTGAAGCTAAATCATTTGTTTCGCATGGATTAGAAGTTATACCTTCTACATCGCATTGATTTGCTGCTAAATCATGTGTTTCGCATGGATTTGAAGCTAACTCGTTTGTTTCGGCTGCAGTTGAACCTATATCACTTATACCGCATGTATCTGATGCTAAATCATATGTGACGCATGGATTTGAAGCTAAACCTTCTACATCGCATTGATTTGAAACTAAACCTTCTACACCGCATTTATTTGAAGCTAAATCATTGGTTTCGTATGGATTTGAAGCTACACCTTCTACATCGCATTTATTTGCAGCTAAAACATGTGTTGCTCATGGAATTGAATCTAACTGGTTTGTTGCGTCTGCATTTGAAGCTATGTCCCTTATATCGCAAGTATCTGAAGCTAAATTATTGGTTTCGCATGGATTAGAAGTTAAACCTTCTACATCGCATTGATTTGTTGCTAAATCATGTTATTCGCTTGGATTTGAAGCTAACTCGTTTGTTTCTTCTGCATTTGAAGCTATGTCACTTATATCGCAAGTATCCGAAGCTAAATCATTGTTTTCGCATGGCTGGAAGCTAAACCTTCTACATCGCATTGATTTGCTGCTAAATCATGTGTTTCGCATGGAATTGAAGCTAACTGGTTTGTATCGTCTGCATTTGAAGCTGTGCCATTTATATCGCAAGTATCTGAAGCTAAGTCATTGGTTTCGCATGGATTTGAAGCTAAACCTTCTACATCGCATTGATTTGCTGCTAAATCATGTGTATCGCATGGATTTTGAAGCTAACTCGATTGCTTCGTCTGCATTTGAAGCTATGTCACTTATATCCCAAGTGTGTGAAGCTAAATCATTTGTTTCGCATGGATTTGAAGCTAAACCTGCTACATCGCATTAATTTCAACTAAATCATTTGCTTCGCATGGAATTGAAGCTAACTGGTTTGTTTCGTCTGCATTTGAAGCTATGCCACTTATATCGCAAGTATCTGAAGCTAAATCATTGGTTTCGCATGGATTTGAAGCTAAACCTTCTACATCGCATTGATTTGCTGCTAAATCATGTATTTCGCATGGATTTTGAAGCTAACTCGTTTGTTTCGTCTGCATTTGAAGCTATATCACTTATATCCCATGTGTTTGAAGCTAATTCGTTTGTATCGCCTGCATTTGAAGCTATATCATTTAAATCGCAAGTATTTGAAGCGAAATCATTTGTTTCGCATGGATTTGAAGGTAAACCTTATACATCGCATTGAATTGCAGCTAAATTATGTGTTTCGTGTGGACATGAAGCTAAGTCAGTTGTTTCGTCTGCATTTGAAGCTATATCACTTATATCGAATTATTGGAAGCTAAATCTCTTGTGTCGCATGGATTTGAAGCTAAATCGTTAGTTTCTCCTGCATTTGAAGCCATATCACTTATATCGCAAGAATCTGAACCTAAATCATTTGTTTCGCATGGATTTGAGTGTAAGCCTTCTACTTCGCATTGATTCGAAGCTAAATCATATATTTCGCTTGGATTTGAAGCTAAATCTTCTACATCCCATTGATTTGAAGCTAAATCATATGTTTCGCATGGATCAGGTGCTAACTCGTTTGTTTCGTCCGCATTTGAAGATATGCGACTTATATCGCAAGTATCTGAAGCAAAATCATTGGTTTCGCATGGATTTGAAGCTAAACCTTCTACATCGCATTGATTTGCTGCTAAATCATGTATTTCGCATGGATTTGAAGCTAACTCGTTTGTTTCGTCTGCATTTGTAGCTATATCACTTATATCGCAAGTATCTGATCCTAAATCATCTGTGTCGCATTGATTTGAATCTAAACCTTCTACGTCGCATTGGTTTGCTCCTAAATCATGTGTTTCGCTTGGATGTCTAGCTAACTCGTTTGTTTCGGCTGCAGTTGAACCTATATCACTTATACCGCCTGTATCTGATGCTAAATCATATGTGTCGCATGGATTTGAAGCTAAACCTTCTACATCGCATTGATTTGAAGCTAAACCTTCTACATCGCATTTATTTGAAGCTAAATCATTGGTTTCGCATGGATTTGAAGCTACACCTTTGTTACGTCTCCCGACGTTTGATTAAGGACAATTACCATATAATTACTCGAATAAATATAAAATAAGTAAATATGTATTCACCTTATCATCGTAAGAATAAGATGCACACTCAGTTACATACCCACCTTCATAAGACACTACAGAACTCTACGTTAACTACACGTCTTTACCAACCACACAGAACCCACCGAACTCCACTATACCGATAATACTAAACCGCATGAACACTAATACTTAAGTAACATGAGAACATAACTCGTGGCGTTAGACGTATTCTAAGTAGCCACAATTGCGCGCGGACTGGTGTTACGTCAGTCCGCTGAACGTGGCATCCCCGCTCCGAGCGCTCCGTTGCCATGGAGACCTCCCTCCACGACGACCGAGCCTACCAAGATGGCGGCGGGATCGCAGCCGAGGAGGACCCATGCGGAGCCGAGCAGAGCAGTTTCCGCATCCAACCTCTACGACTCGACTTCTCAGCTCCCAACCGGGGAGACCTTTCGGTTCCATATCCAGTCAAACTCTCAGCGATTATAACGTTAGGAATTCTATTCGTAGGAAGTAAGAACGCGCTTTGTAGTTTACATTATAATAGAATATACTATTTAGTTAGACTCAATTCAATTCATTTTCCCAACGTCCTGCATCCGGAGATCACTTCACCGAAACCCCGATCGAGCTACCAACCGCCAACGCCCAGGAAAGTCTCGACGACGCCGGGGCCTGCCAATAACCTCCCCTACACAAAATCAGGCCGAACACCGATCCAGGGGATGAGCGGAGGCAACGAGGTAAGTGCAGTGCAATCATCCCAAATAGAGCCGAGTTGACGGGTCGTGAGACCCTGTAATACGCGAACGGTACGCGTCGCGTGTGCAAAACGGTGGTTCGAAATACGTCTGTTTCCGCGGTCCGTAGAAAGGTAACATATATTTTTCGGAACGTCTACCGCGGGACGTAACAACCTTACACATCGCATTTATTTGCTGCAAAAACATGTATTTCTCATGGAATTGAATCTAACTGGTTTGTTGCGTCTGCATTTGAAGCTATGTCCCCTATATCGCAAGTATCTGAAGCTAAATCATTGGTTTCGCACGGATTAGAAGTTAAACCTTCTACATCGCATTGATTTGAAGCTGAATCATGTGTTTCGCATGGACTTGTAGCTAACTCGTTTGTTTCTTCTGCATTTGAAGCTATGTCACTTATATCGCAAGTATCCGAAGCTAAATCATTGATTTCGCATGGATTTGAAGCTAAACCTTCTACGTCGCATTGATTTGCTGCTAAATCATGTGTTTCGCATGGATTTTGAAGCTAACTCGATTGCTTCGTCTGCATTTGAAGCTATGTCACTTATATCCCAAGTGTTTGAAGCTAAATCATTTGTTTCGCATGGATTAGAAGTTAAACCTTCTACATCGCATTGATTTGCTGCTAAATCATGTTTTTCGCATGGATTTGAAGCTAACTCGTTTGTTTCGGCTGCAGTTGAACCTATATCACTTATACCGCATGTATCTGATGCTAAATCATATGTGACGCATGGATTTGAAGCTAAACCTTCTACATCGCATTGATTTGAAACTAAACCTTCTACACCGCATTTATTTGAAGCTAAATCATTGGTTTCGTATGGATTTGAAGCTACACCTTCTACATCGCATTTATTTGCAGCTAAAACATGTGTTGCTCATGGAATTGAATCTAACTGGTTTGTTGCGTCTGCATTTGAAGCTATGTCCCTTATATCGCAAGTATCTGAAGCTAAATCATTGGTTTCGCATGGATTTGAAGCTACACCTACTACATCATATTGATTTGCTGCTAAATCATGTGTTTCGCATGGAATTGAATCTAACTGGTTTGTTTCGTCTGCATTTGAGGCTATGTCCCTTATATCGCAAGTATCTGAAGCTAAATCATTGGTTTCGCATGGATCTGAAGCTAAACCTTCTACATCGCATTGATTTGTAGCTAAATCATGTTATTCGCTTGGATTTGAAGCTAACTCGTTTGTTTCTTCTGCATTTGAAGCTATGTCACTTATATCGCAAGTATCCGAAGCTAAATCATTGTTTTCGCATGGATTGGAAGCTAAACCTTCTACATCGCATTGATTTGCTGCTAAATCATGTGTTTCGCATGGAATTGAAGCTAACTGGTTTGTTTCGTCTGCATTTGAAGCTATGCCACTTATATCGCTAGTATCTGAAGCTAAATCATTGATTTCGCAAGGATTTGAAGCTAAACCTTCTACATCGCATTAATTTTAACTAAATCATATGTTGCGCATGGAATTGAAGCTAACTGGTTTCTTTCGTCTGCATTTGAAGCTGTGCCATTTATATCGCAAGTATCTGAAGCTAAATCATTTCTTTGGCATGGATTTGAAGCTAAACCTTCTACATCGCATTGATTTGCTGCTAAATCATGTGTATCGCATGGATTTTGAAGCTAACTCGATTGCTTCGTCTGCATTTGAAGCTATGTCACTTATATCCCAAGTGTTTGAAGCTAAATCATTTGTTTCGCATGGATTTGAAGCTAAACCTTCTACATCGCATTGATTTGAAGCTAAATCATGTGTTTCGCATGGATCAGATGCTAACTCGTTTGTTTCGTCTGCATTTGAAGATATGCGACTTACATCGCAAGTATCTGAAGCAAAATCATTGGTTTCGCATGGATTTGAAGCTAAACCTTCTACATCGCATTGATTTGCTGCTAAATCATGTATTTCGCATGGATTTGAAGCTTACTCGTTTGTTTCGTCCGCATTTGAAGCTATATCACATATATCGCAAGTATCTGAAGCTAAATCATTGGTTTCGCATGGATTAGAAGTTAAACCTTCTACATCGCATTGATTTGCTGCTAAATCATGTGTTTCGCATGGATTTGAAGCTAACTCGTTTGTTTCGGCTGCAGTTGAACCTATATCACTTATACCGCATGTATCTGATGCTAAATCATATGTGACGCATGGATTTGAAGCTAAACATTCTACATCGCATTGATTTGAAACTAAACCTTCTACATCGCATTTATTTGAAGCTAAATCATTGGTTTCGTATGGATTTGAAGCTACACCTTCTACATCGCATTTATTTGAAGCTAAATCATTGGTTTCGTATGGATTTGAAGCTACACCTTCTACATCGCATTTATTTGCAGCTAAAACATGTGTTGCTCATGGAATTGAATCTAACTGGTTTGTTGCGTCTGCATTTGAAGCTATGTCCCTTATATCGCAAGTATCTGAAGCTAAATCATTGGTTTCGCATGGATTTGAAGCTAAATCTTCTACATCCCATTGATTTGAAGCTAAATCATATGTTTCGCATGGATCAGATGCTATCTCGTTTGTTTCGTCTGCATTTGAAGATATGCGACTTATATCGCAAGTATCTGAAGCAAATTCATTGGTTTCGCATGGATTTGAAGCTAAACCTTCTACATCGCATTGATTTGCTGCTAAATCATGTATTTCGCATGGATTTGAAGCTAACTCGTTTGTTTCGTCTGCATTTGTAGCTATATCACTTATATCGCAAGTATCTGATGCTAAATCATTTTTTTCGCATGGATTTGAAACTAAACCTTCTACATCGCATTGATATGAAGCTAGTTCATGTGTTTCGCATGGATTTGAAGCTAACTCGTTTGTTTCGTCTCCAATTGAAGCTATATCACTTATATCGCAAGTATCTGGTGCTAAATCATGTGTTTCGCATGGATTTGAAGCTAACTCGTTTCTTTCCCCAGCATTTGAAGCTATATCACTGATATCGCAAGTATCTGATGCTAAATCATTTTTTTCGCATGGATTTGAAGCTAAACCTTCTACATCGCACTGATATGAAGCTAGTTCATGTGTTTCGCATGGATTTGAAGCTAACTCGTTTGTTTCGTCTCCAATTGAAGCTATATCACTTATATCGCAAGTATCTGATGCTAAATCATGTGTTTCGCATGGATTTGAAGCTAACTCGTTTGTTTCCCCTGCGTTTGAAGCTATATCACTGATATCGCAAGTATCTGATGCTAAATCATTTTTTTCGCATGGATTTGAAACTAAACCTTCTACATCGCATTGATATGAAGCTAGTTCATGTGTTTCGCATGGATTTGAAACTAACTCGTTTGAGTCGTCTGCATTTGCTGCTATATCACTTATATCCCAATTGCTTGAAGCTCAATCATTTGCTTCGCATGGATTTGAAGCTAACTCGATTGTTTCGTCTGCACTTGAAACTATATCACTTTTATCGCAAGTATCTGCAGGTAAATCATTTGTTTGGCATTGATTTGAAGCTCAACCTTCTACATCGCTTTGATTTGCAGCTAAATCATGTGTTTCGCATGGATTTGAAGCTAACTCGTTTTTTCCCCTGCATTTGAAGCTATATCACTTATATCGCAAGTATCTGATGCTAAATCATTTTTTTCGCATGATTTTGAAGCTAAACATTCTACATCGCATTGATATGAAGCTAATTCATGTGTTTCGCATGGATTTGAAGCTAACTCGTTTGTTTCGTCTGCATTTGAAGCTATATCACTTATATCACAAGTATCTAAAGCTAAATCATTTGTTTGGCATGGATTTGAAGCTAAACCTTCAACATCGCTTTGATTTGCAGCTAAATCATGTGTTTCGCATGGATTTGAAGCTAACTCGTTTGTATCCCCTGCACTTGAAGCAAACTCGTTTGTTTCCCCTGCATTTGAAGCTATATCACTTATATCGCAAGTATCTAAAGCTAAATCATTTCTTTGGCATGGATTTGAAGCTAAACCTTCTACATCGCATTGATTTGCTGCTAAATCATGTGTATCGCATGGATTTTGAAGCTAACTCGATTGCTTCGTCTGCATTTGAAGCTATGTCACTTATATCCCAAGTGTTTGAAGCTAAATCATTTGTTTCGCATGGATTTGAAGCTAAACCTTCTACATCGCATTGATTTGAAGCTAAATCATGTGTTTCGCATGGATCAGATGCAAACTCGTTTGTTTCGTCTGCATTTGAAGATATGCGACTTACATCGCAAGTATCTGAAGCAAAATCATTGGTTTCGCATGGATTTGAAGCTAAACCTTCTACATCGCATTGATTTGCTGCTAAATCATGTATTTCGCATGGATTTGAAGCTTACTCGTTTGTTTCGTCCGCATTTGAAGCTATATCACATATATCGCAAGTATCTGAAGCTAAATCATTGGTTTCGCATGGATTAGAAGTTAAACCTTCTACATCGCATTGATTTGCTGCTAAATCATGTGTTTCGCATGGATTTGAAGCTAACTCGTTTGTTTCGGCTGCAGTTGAACCTATATCACTTATACCGCATGTATCTGATGCTAAATCATATGTGACGCATGGATTTGAAGCTAAACATTCTACATCGCATTGATTTGAAACTAAACCTTCTACATCGCATTTATTTGAAGCTAAATCATTGGTTTCGTATGGATTTGAAGCTACACCTTCTACATCGCATTTATTTGCAGCTAAAACATGTGTTGCTCATGGAATTGAATCTAACTGGTTTGTTGCGTCTGCATTTGAAGCTATGTCCCTTATATCGCAAGTATCTGAAGCTAAATCATTGGTTTCGCATGGATTTGAAGCTAAATCTTCTACATCCCATTGATTTGAAGCTAAATCATATGTTTCGCATGGATCAGATGCTATCTCGTTTGTTTCGTCTGCATTTGAAGATATGCGACTTATATCGCAAGTATCTGAAGCAAAATCATTGGTTTCGCATGGATTTGAAGCTAAACCTTCTACATCGCATTGATTTGCTGCTAAATCATGTATTTCGCATGGATTTGAAGCTAACTCGTTTGTTTCGTCTGCATTTGTAGCTATATCACTTATATCGCAAGTATCTGATCCTAAATCATCTGTGTCGCATTGATTTGAATCTAAACATTCTACGTCGCATTGATTTGAAGCTAAACCTTCTACATCGCATTGATTTGAAGCAAAACCTTCTACATCGCATTGAGTTGAAGCTTAATCATGTGTTTCGCACGGATTTTGAAGCTAACTCGTTTGTTTCGTCTGCATTTGAAGCTATATCACTTATATCCCATGTGTTTGAAGCTAATTCGTTTGTATCGCCTGCATTTGAAGCTATATCATTTAAATCGCAAGTATTTGAAGCGAAATCATTTGTTTCGCATGGATTTGAAGGTAAACCTTATACATCGCATTGAATTGCAGCTAAATTATGTGTTTCGAGTGGACATGAAGCTAAGTCAGTTGTTTCGTCTGCATTTGAAGCTATATCACTTGTATCGAATTATTGGAAGCTAAATCCCTTGTGGCGCATGGATTTGAAGCTAAATCGTTAGTTTCTCCTGCATTTGAAGCCATATCACTTATATCGCAAGAATCTGAACCTAAATCATTTGTTTCGCATGGATTTGAGTGTAAGCCTTCTACTTCGCATTGATTTGAAGCTAAATCATATATTTCGCTTGGATTTGTAGCTAAACCTTCTACATAGCATTAATTTGAAGCTTGAGCATGTGTTTTGCATGGACTTGAAGCTAACTCGTTTGTTTCGTCTGCATTTGAAGCTATGCGACTTATATCGCAAGTATCTCAAGCAAAATCATTGGTTTCGCATGGATTTGAAGCTAAACCTTCTACATCGCATTGATTTGCTGCAAAATCATGTATTTCCCATGGATTTGAAGCTAACTCGTTTGTTTCGTCTGCATTTGAAGCTATATCACTTATACCGCATGTATCTGATGCTAAATCATATGTGACGCATGGATTTGAAGCTAAACCTTCTACATCGCATTGATTTGAAACTAAACCTTCTACACCGCATTTATTTGAAGCTAAATCATTGGTTTCGTATGGATTTGAAGATACACCTTCTACATCGCATTTATTTGCAGCTAAAACATGTGTTGCTCATGGAATTGAATCTAACTGGTTTGTTGCGTCTGCATTTGAAGCTATGTCCCTTATATCGCAAGTATCTGAAGCTAAATCATTGGTTTCGCATGGATTTGAAGCTACACCTACTACATCATATTGATTTGCTGCTAAATCATGTGTTTCGCATGGAATTGAATCTAACTGGTTTGTTTCGTCTGCATTTGAGGCTATGTCCCTTATATCGCAAGTATCTGAAGCTAAATCATTGGTTTCGCATGGATCTGAAGCTAAACCTTCTACATCGCATTGATTTGTAGCTAAATCATGTTATTCGCTTGGATTTGAAGCTAACTCGTTTGTTTCTTCTGCATTTGAAGCTATGTCACTTATATCGCAAGTATCCGAAGCTAAATCATTGTTTTCGCATGGATTGGAAGCTAAACCTTCTACATCGCATTGATTTGCTGCTAAATCATGTGTTTCGCATGGAATTGAAGCTAACTGGTTTGTTTCGTCTGCATTTGAAGCTATGCCACTTATATCGCTAGTATCTGAAGCTAAATCATTGATTTCGCAAGGATTTGAAGCTAAACCTTCTACATCGCATTAATTTTAACTAAATCATATGTTGCGCATGGAATTGAAGCTAACTGGTTTCTTTCGTCTGCATTTGAAGCTGTGCCATTTATATCGCAAGTATCTGAAGCTAAATCATTTCTTTGGCATGGATTTGAAGCTAAACCTTCTACATCGCATTGATTTGCTGCTAAATCATGTGTATCGCATGGATTTTGAAGCTAACTCGATTGCTTCGTCTGCATTTGAAGCTATGTCACTTATATCCCAAGTGTTTGAAGCTAAATCATTTGTTTCGCATGGATTTGAAGCTAAACCTTCTACATCGCATTGATTTGAAGCTAAATCATGTGTTTCGCATGGATCAGATGCTAACTCGTTTGTTTCGTCTGCATTTGAAGATATGCGACTTACATCGCAAGTATCTGAAGCAAAATCATTGGTTTCGCATGGATTTGAAGCTAAACCTTCTACATCGCATTGATTTGCTGCTAAATCATGTATTTCGCATGGATTTGAAGCTTACTCGTTTGTTTCGTCCGCATTTGAAGCTATATCACATATATCGCAAGTATCTGAAGCTAAATCATTGGTTTCGCATGGATTAGAAGTTAAACCTTCTACATCGCATTGATTTGCTGCTAAATCATGTGTTTCGCATGGATTTGAAGCTAACTCGTTTGTTTCGGCTGCAGTTGAACCTATATCACTTATACCGCATGTATCTGATGCTAAATCATATGTGACGCATGGATTTGAAGCTAAACATTCTACATCGCATTGATTTGAAACTAAACCTTCTACATCGCATTTATTTGAAGCTAAATCATTGGTTTCGTATGGATTTGAAGCTACACCTTCTACATCGCATTTATTTGAAGCTAAATCATTGGTTTCGTATGGATTTGAAGCTACACCTTCTACATCGCATTTATTTGCAGCTAAAACATGTGTTGCTCATGGAATTGAATCTAACTGGTTTGTTGCGTCTGCATTTGAAGCTATGTCCCTTATATCGCAAGTATCTGAAGCTAAATCATTGGTTTCGCATGGATTTGAAGCTAAATCTTCTACATCCCATTGATTTGAAGCTAAATCATATGTTTCGCATGGATCAGATGCTATCTCGTTTGTTTCGTCTGCATTTGAAGATATGCGACTTATATCGCAAGTATCTGAAGCAAATTCATTGGTTTCGCATGGATTTGAAGCTAAACCTTCTACATCGCATTGATTTGCTGCTAAATCATGTATTTCGCATGGATTTGAAGCTAACTCGTTTGTTTCGTCTGCATTTGTAGCTATATCACTTATATCGCAAGTATCTGATGCTAAATCATTTTTTTCGCATGGATTTGAAACTAAACCTTCTACATCGCATTGATATGAAGCTAGTTCATGTGTTTCGCATGGATTTGAAGCTAACTCGTTTGTTTCGTCTCCAATTGAAGCTATATCACTTATATCGCAAGTATCTGGTGCTAAATCATGTGTTTCGCATGGATTTGAAGCTAACTCGTTTCTTTCCCCAGCATTTGAAGCTATATCACTGATATCGCAAGTATCTGATGCTAAATCATTTTTTTCGCATGGATTTGAAGCTAAACCTTCTACATCGCACTGATATGAAGCTAGTTCATGTGTTTCGCATGGATTTGAAGCTAACTCGTTTGTTTCGTCTCCAATTGAAGCTATATCACTTATATCGCAAGTATCTGATGCTAAATCATGTGTTTCGCATGGATTTGAAGCTAACTCGTTTGTTTCCCCTGCGTTTGAAGCTATATCACTGATATCGCAAGTATCTGATGCTAAATCATTTTTTTCGCATGGATTTGAAACTAAACCTTCTACATCGCATTGATATGAAGCTAGTTCATGTGTTTCGCATGGATTTGAAACTAACTCGTTTGAGTCGTCTGCATTTGCTGCTATATCACTTATATCCCAATTGCTTGAAGCTCAATCATTTGCTTCGCATGGATTTGAAGCTAACTCGATTGTTTCGTCTGCACTTGAAACTATATCACTTTTATCGCAAGTATCTGCAGGTAAATCATTTGTTTGGCATTGATTTGAAGCTCAACCTTCTACATCGCTTTGATTTGCAGCTAAATCATGTGTTTCGCATGGATTTGAAGCTAACTCGTTTTTTCCCCTGCATTTGAAGCTATATCACTTATATCGCAAGTATCTGATGCTAAATCATTTTTTTCGCATGATTTTGAAGCTAAACATTCTACATCGCATTGATATGAAGCTAATTCATGTGTTTCGCATGGATTTGAAGCTAACTCGTTTGTTTCGTCTGCATTTGAAGCTATATCACTTATATCACAAGTATCTAAAGCTAAATCATTTGTTTGGCATGGATTTGAAGCTAAACCTTCAACATCGCTTTGATTTGCAGCTAAATCATGTGTTTCGCATGGATTTGAAGCTAACTCGTTTGTATCCCCTGCACTTGAAGCAAACTCGTTTGTTTCCCCTGCATTTGAAGCTATATCACTTATATCGCAAGTATCTAAAGCTAAATCATTTCTTTGGCATGGATTTGAAGCTAAACCTTCTACATCGCATTGATTTGCTGCTAAATCATGTGTATCGCATGGATTTTGAAGCTAACTCGATTGCTTCGTCTGCATTTGAAGCTATGTCACTTATATCCCAAGTGTTTGAAGCTAAATCATTTGTTTCGCATGGATTTGAAGCTAAACCTTCTACATCGCATTGATTTGAAGCTAAATCATGTGTTTCGCATGGATCAGATGCAAACTCGTTTGTTTCGTCTGCATTTGAAGATATGCGACTTACATCGCAAGTATCTGAAGCAAAATCATTGGTTTCGCATGGATTTGAAGCTAAACCTTCTACATCGCATTGATTTGCTGCTAAATCATGTATTTCGCATGGATTTGAAGCTTACTCGTTTGTTTCGTCCGCATTTGAAGCTATATCACATATATCGCAAGTATCTGAAGCTAAATCATTGGTTTCGCATGGATTAGAAGTTAAACCTTCTACATCGCATTGATTTGCTGCTAAATCATGTGTTTCGCATGGATTTGAAGCTAACTCGTTTGTTTCGGCTGCAGTTGAACCTATATCACTTATACCGCATGTATCTGATGCTAAATCATATGTGACGCATGGATTTGAAGCTAAACATTCTACATCGCATTGATTTGAAACTAAACCTTCTACATCGCATTTATTTGAAGCTAAATCATTGGTTTCGTATGGATTTGAAGCTACACCTTCTACATCGCATTTATTTGCAGCTAAAACATGTGTTGCTCATGGAATTGAATCTAACTGGTTTGTTGCGTCTGCATTTGAAGCTATGTCCCTTATATCGCAAGTATCTGAAGCTAAATCATTGGTTTCGCATGGATTTGAAGCTAAATCTTCTACATCCCATTGATTTGAAGCTAAATCATATGTTTCGCATGGATCAGATGCTATCTCGTTTGTTTCGTCTGCATTTGAAGATATGCGACTTATATCGCAAGTATCTGAAGCAAAATCATTGGTTTCGCATGGATTTGAAGCTAAACCTTCTACATCGCATTGATTTGCTGCTAAATCATGTATTTCGCATGGATTTGAAGCTAACTCGTTTGTTTCGTCTGCATTTGTAGCTATATCACTTATATCGCAAGTATCTGATCCTAAATCATCTGTGTCGCATTGATTTGAATCTAAACATTCTACGTCGCATTGATTTGAAGCTAAACCTTCTACATCGCATTGATTTGAAGCAAAACCTTCTACATCGCATTGAGTTGAAGCTTAATCATGTGTTTCGCACGGATTTTGAAGCTAACTCGTTTGTTTCGTCTGCATTTGAAGCTATATCACTTATATCCCATGTGTTTGAAGCTAATTCGTTTGTATCGCCTGCATTTGAAGCTATATCATTTAAATCGCAAGTATTTGAAGCGAAATCATTTGTTTCGCATGGATTTGAAGGTAAACCTTATACATCGCATTGAATTGCAGCTAAATTATGTGTTTCGAGTGGACATGAAGCTAAGTCAGTTGTTTCGTCTGCATTTGAAGCTATATCACTTGTATCGAATTATTGGAAGCTAAATCCCTTGTGGCGCATGGATTTGAAGCTAAATCGTTAGTTTCTCCTGCATTTGAAGCCATATCACTTATATCGCAAGAATCTGAACCTAAATCATTTGTTTCGCATGGATTTGAGTGTAAGCCTTCTACTTCGCATTGATTTGAAGCTAAATCATATATTTCGCTTGGATTTGTAGCTAAACCTTCTACATAGCATTAATTTGAAGCTTGAGCATGTGTTTTGCATGGACTTGAAGCTAACTCGTTTGTTTCGTCTGCATTTGAAGCTATGCGACTTATATCGCAAGTATCTCAAGCAAAATCATTGGTTTCGCATGGATTTGAAGCTAAACCTTCTACATCGCATTGATTTGCTGCAAAATCATGTATTTCCCATGGATTTGAAGCTAACTCGTTTGTTTCGTCTGCATTTGAAGCTATATCACTTATACCGCATGTATCTGATGCTAAATCATATGTGACGCATGGATTTGAAGCTAAACCTTCTACATCGCATTGATTTGAAACTAAACCTTCTACACCGCATTTATTTGAAGCTAAATCATTGGTTTCGTATGGATTTGAAGATACACCTTCTACATCGCATTTATTTGCAGCTAAAACATGTGTTGCTCATGGAATTGAATCTAACTGGTTTGTTGCGTCTGCATTTGAAGCTATGTCCCTTATATCGCAAGTATCTGAAGCTAAATCATTGGTTTCGCATGGATTAGAATTTAAACCTTCTACATAGCTTTGATTTGAAGCATAATCATGTGTTTTGCTTGGATTTGAAGCTAACTCGTTTGTGTCGAATGCAGTTGTAGCTAAATAATATATATCACGAGTATTTGTAGCTAAACCAGTAGTTTCGCATGGATTTGAAGCTAACTCGTTTGTTTCGTCCGCATTTGAAGCTATGTCACTTATACCGCAAGTATCTAAAGCTAAATTATTGGCTTCGCATGGTTTTGAAGCTAAACCTTCTACATCGCATTGATTTGCTGCTAAATCATGTGTTTCGCTTGGATGTGAAGGTAACTCGTTTGTTTCGTCTGTATTTGAAGTTATATCACTAATATCGCAAGTATCTGAACCTAAATCATTTGTATCGCATGGATTTGAAATTAAGCATTCTACTTCGCATCGATTTGAAGCTAAATGATGTGTTTCGCTTGGATTTGAAGCTAAATCTTATAAATCGCATTGATTTGCTGCTAAATCATGTGTTTCGCATGGATTTGAAGCTAACTCGTTTGTTGCGCATGCAGTTGAATCTAAATAATGCATATCACAAGTAATTGTAGCTAAACCAATTGTTGCGCATGGATTTGAAGCTACCTCGTTTGTATCGTCTGCACTTGAAGCTATATCACTTATATCGCCAGTATCTGATGCTAAATCATTTGTTTCGCATGGATTTGAAGCTAAACGTTCTACATTGCATTGATTTGCTGATAAATCATGTGTTTCGCATGGATTTGAAGCTAACTCGTTTGTTTCGTCTGCATTTGAAGCTGTGCCATTTATATCGCAAGTATCTGAAGCTAAGTCATTGGTTTCGCACAGATTTGAAGATACACCTACTACATCACATTGATTTCCTGCTAAATCATGTATTTCGCATGGATTTGATGCTAACTCGTTTGTTTCGTCTGCATTTGTAGCTATATCACTTATATCGCAAGTATCTGATCCTAAATCATCTGTGTCGCATTGATTTGAATCTAAACATTCTACGTCGCATTGATTTGAAGCTAAACCTTCTACATCGCATTGATTTGAAGCAAAACCTCCTACATCACATTGAGTTGAAGCTTAATCATGTGTTTCGCACGGATTTTGAAGCTAACTCGTTTGTTTCGTCTGCATTTGAAGCTATATCACTTATATCCCATGTGTTTGAAGCTAATTCGTTTGTATCGCCTGCATTTGAAGCTATATCATTTAAATCGCAAGTATTTGAAGCGAAATCATTTGTTTCGCATGGATTTGAAGGTAAACCTTATACATCGCATTGAATTGCAGCTAAATTATGTGTTTCGAGTGGACATGAAGCTAAGTCAGTTGTTTCGTCTGCATTTGAAGCTATATCACTTGTATCGAATTATTGGAAGCTAAATCCCTTGTGGCGCATGGATTTGAAGCTAAATCGTTAGTTTCTCCTGCATTTGAAGCCATATCACTTATATCGCAAGAATCTGAACCTAAATCATTTGTTTCGCATGGATTTGAGTGTAAGCCTTCTACTTCGCATTGATTTGAAGCTAAATCATATATTTCGCTTGGATTTGTAGCTAAACATTCTACATAGCATTAATTTGAAGCTTGAGCATGTGTTTTGCATGGATTTGAAGCTAACTCGTTTGTTTCGTCTGCATTTGAAGCTATGCGACTTATATCGCAAGTATCTGAAGCAAAATCATTGGTTTCGCATGGATTTGAAGCTAAACCTTCTAGATCGCATTGATTTGCTGCAAAATCATGTATTTCCCATGGATTTGAAGCTGACTCGTTTGTTTCGTCCGCATTTGAAGCTATATCACATATATCGCAAGTATCCGAAGCTAAATCATTGGTTTCGCATGGATTAGAAGTTAAACCTTCTACATCGCATTGATTTGCTGCTAAATCATGTGTTTCGCATGGATTTGAAGCTAACTCGTTTGTTTCGTCTGCATTTGAAGCTATGTCAGTTATATCACAAGTATCTGAAGCTAAATCATTGGTTTCGCATGGATTAGAAGTTAAACCTTCTACATAGCTTCGATTTGCAGTATAATCATGTGTTTTGCTTGGATTTGTAACTAACTCGTTTGTTTCGACTGCAGTTGTAGCTAAATAATATATACCACGAGTATTTGTAGCTAAACCAGTAGTTTCGCTTGGATTTGAAGCTAACTCGTTTGTTTCGTCCGTATTTGAAACTATATCACTTATATCGCAAGTGTCTGAAGGTAAATCATTTGTTTCGCATGGATTTGAAGCTCAACCATCTACATCGCTTTGATTTGCAGATAAATCATGTGTTTCGCATGGATTTGAAGCTAACTCGTTTGTTTCCCCTGTATTTGAAGCTATATCGCTTATATCGCAAGTATCTGATGCTAAATCATTTTTTTCACATGATTTTGAAGCTAAACCTTCTACATCGCATTGATATGAAGCTAATTCATGTGTTTCGCATGGATTTGAAGCTAAACCGTCTACATCGCATTGATTTGCTGCTAAATCATGTGTTTCGCATGGATTTGAAGCTAACTCGTTTGTTTCGTCTGCATTTGAAGCTATATCACTTATATCCCAATTGCTTGAAGCTAAATCATTTGTTTCGCATGGATTTGAAGCTAAACCTTCTACATCGCATTGATTTGCTGCTAAATCATGTGTATCGCATGGATTTTGAAGCTAACTCGATTGCTTCGTCTGCATTTGAAGCTATGTCACTTATATCCCAAGTGTTTGAAGCTAAATCATTTGTTTCGCATGGATTAGAAGTTATACCTTCTACATCGCATTGATTTGCTGCTAAATCATGTGTTTCGCATGGATTTGAAGCTAACTCGTTTGTTTCGGCTGCAGTTGAACCTATATCACTTATACCGCATGTATCTGATGCTAAATCATATGTGACGCATGGATTTGAAGCTAAACCTTCTACATCGCATTGATTTGAAACTAAACCTTCTACACCGCATTTATTTGAAGCTAAATCATTGGTTTCGTATGGATTTGAAGCTACACCTTCTACATCGCATTTATTTGCAGCTAAAACATGTGTTGCTCATGGAATTGAATCTAACTGGTTTGTTGCGTCTGCATTTGAAGCTATGTCCCTTATATCGCAAGTATCTGAAGCTAAATCATTGGTTTCGCATGGATTAGAAGTTAAACCTTCTACATCGCATTGATTTGTTGCTAAATCATGTTATTCGCTTGGATTTGAAGCTAACTCGTTTGTTTCTTCTGCATTTGAAGCTATGTCACTTATATCGGAAGTATCCGAAGCTAAATCATTGTTTTCGCATGGCTGGAATCTAAACCTTCTACATCGCATTGATTTGCTGCTAAATCATGTGTTTCGCATGGAATTGAAGCTAACTGGTTTGTTTCGTCTGCATTTGAAGCTGTGCCATTTATATCGCAAGTATCTGAAGCTAAGTCATTGGTTTCGCATGGATTTGAAGCTAAACCTTCTACATCGCATTGATTTGCTGCTAAATCATGTGTATCGCATGGATTTTGAAGCTAACTCGATTGCTTCGTCTGCATTTGAAGCTATGTCACTTATATCCCAAGTGTTTGAAGCTAAATCATTTGTTTCGCATGGATTTGATGCTAAATCTTCTACATCGCATTGATTTGAAGCTAAATCATTTGTTTCGCCTGCAGTAGCATCTATATCACTTATATCGCAAGTATTTGAAGCTAAATCATTTGATCCGCATGGATTTGAAGCTAACTCGATTGTTTCGTCTGCATTTGAAGCTATGTCACTTATATCCCAAGTGTGTGAAGCTAAATCATTTGTTTCGCATGGATTTGAAGCTAAACCTGCTACATCGCATTAATTTCAACTAAATCATTTGCTTCGCATGGAATTGAAGCTAACTGGTTTGTTTCGTCTGCATTTGAAGCTATGCCACTTATATCGCAAGTATCTGAAGCTAAATCATTGGTTTCGCATGGATTTGAAGCTAAACCTTCTACATCGCATTGATTTGCTGCTAAATCATGTGTTTCGCATGGATTTGGAGCTAACTCGTTTGGTTCGTCCGCATTTGAAGCTATATGACTTATATCCCAAGTGTTTGAAGCTCAATCATTTGTTTCGCATGAATTGGAAGGTAATCCTTCTACTTCGAATTCATTTGAAGCTAAATCATGTATGTCGCATGGATTTGCAGCTAACTCGTTTGTTTCCCCTGCATTTGAAGCTATATCACTTATATCGCAAGGATTCTGATGCTAAATCATTTGTTTCGCTTGGATTTGAAGCTATACCTTCTACATTGCATTGATTTGCAGCTAAAACATTTGTTTCGCATGGAATTGAAACTAACCGGTTTGTTTCGTCTACATTTGAAGCTATGCCACTTATATCGCAAGTATCTGAATCTAAATCATTGGTTTCGCATGGATTTGAAGCTAAACCTTCTACATTGCATTGATTTGCTGCTAAATCATGTGTTTCGCATGGATTTGGAGGTAACTCGTTTGGTTCGTCGGCATTTGAAGCTATATGACTTATATCCCAAGTGTTTGAAGCTAAATCATTTGTTTCGCATGGATTTGAAGCTAAACCTAATACATCGCATTGATATGAAGCTAAATCATGCGTTTGGCTTGGATTTGTAGCTAAACCTTCAACATCGCATTAATTTGCAGCTAAATCATGTGTTTCGCATGGATTTGAAGCTAACTCGATTGTTTCGTCTGCACTTGAAACTATATCACTTATATCGCAAGTATCTGAATCTAAATCATTTGTCATGCATGGATTTGAAGCTACACCTTTCACACAGCATTGATTCGGGGCTTAATCATGTATTTTGCATGGTTATCAGGCTAACTCATTTATTTCCCCTGCATTTGAAGCTATATCACTTATATCGCAAAAATCTGAAGCTAAATCATTGGTTTCGCATGGATTTGAAGCTAAACCTTCTACATCGCATTGATTTGCTTCTAAATCATCTGTTTCGCATGGATTTGAAGGTAAGCCTACTACTTCGCATCGATTTGCAGCTAAATCGTGTGTTTCGCATGGATTTGAAGCTAACTCGTTTGTTTCCCCTGCATTTGAAGCTATATCACTTATATACCATCTGTTTGAAGCTAAATCATTTGTTTCGCATGGATTTGAAGCTAACTCGTTCGTTTCCCCTGCATTTGAACCTATATCACTTATATCGCAAGTATCTGAAGCTAAATCATTTGTGTTGCATGGATTTGAAGCTAAGCCTTCTACTTCGTATAGATTTGAAGCTAAATGATATGTATCGCATGGATTTTGAAGCTAACTCGTTTGAGTCGTCTGCATTTGAAGCTATTTCACTTATATCCCAATTGCTTGAAGCTAAATCATTTGTTTCGCATGGATTTGAAGCTAACTCGTTCGTTTCCCCTGCATTTGAAGCTATATCACTTATATCGCAAGTATCTGATGCTAAATCATTTTTTTCGCATGGATTTGAAGCTAAACCTTCTACATCGCATTGATTTGAAGCTAATTCATGTGTTTCGCATGGATTTGAAGGTAACTCTTGTGTTTCGTCTGCACTTGAAACTGTATCACTAATATCGCAAGTATCTGATGCTAAACCATTTTTTTCGCATGGATCTGAAGCTAAACCTTCTACATCGCATTGATTTGCTGCTAAATCATGTGTATCGCATGGATTTAGAAGCTAACTCGATTGCTTCGTCTGCATTTGAAGCTATGTCACTTATATCCCAAGTGTTTGAAGCTAAATCATTTGTTTCGCATCGATTTGAAGGTAAACCATCTACATCGCATTGAATTGAAGTTAAATCATGTGTTTCGTTTGGATTTGAAGCTAACTCGTTGGTTTCGTCTGCATTTGAAGCTATATCACTTATATCGCAAATATCTGATGCTAAATCATTTACTTCGCATGGATTTGAAGGTAAACCGTCTACGTCGCATTGATTTGCAGCTAAATCATGTGATTCCCATTGACTTGAAACTAACTCGTTCGTTTCGCCTGCATTTGTAGCTATATCACTTATATCGCAACTATCTGAAGCTAAATCATTTGCACCGCATGGATTTGAAGCTAAACCTTCTACTTCGCAGTGATTTGACGGTAAATCATGTGTTTCGCAAGGATTTGAAGCTAACTCGTTTGTTTCGCATGCAATTGAAGCTAAATCATGTATATCACAATTATTTGACTCGAAACCATTTGATTTGCATGGATTTGAAGCTAAGCCTTCTTCTTCGCATTGATTTGAAGCTAAATCATGTCTCTCGCATGTATTTGAAGCTAACTCGTTTGTTTCGTCTGCATTTGGAGCTATATCACATACATCCCATGTGTTTGAAGCTCAATCATTTGCTTCGCATGGATTTGAAGCTAATCCTTCTACATCGCACTGATTTGATGCTAAATCATGTGTTTCGCATGGATGTGAAGCTAACTCGTTAGTCTCGTCTGCATTTGAAGCTATATAACTTATTTCGCTAGTATCTAATGCTAAATCATTTGTTTCGCATGGATTTGAAGCTAAACGTTCTACACCGCATAGATTTGCAGATAAATCATGTGTTTCGCATGGATTTGGAGCTAATTCGTTTGTTTCTCCTGCATTTGAAGCTCTATCACTTATATCGCAAGTATCTGAAGCTAAATCATTTGTTTCGCATGGATTTGAAGCTAAACCGTCTATAACGCATTGATTTGAAGCTAAATCATGTCTCACTTCGATTTGATGCTAAACCATCTACATCGCATTGAATTGAAGCTAAATCATGTGTTTCGTTTGGATTTGAAGCTAACTCGTTGGTTTCGTCTGCATTTGAAGCTATATCACTTATATCGCAAATATCTGATGCTAAATCATATACTTCGCATGGATGTGAAGGTAAACCGTCTACGTCGCATTGATTTTCAGCTAAATCATGTGATTCGCATTGACTTGAAACTAACTCTTTCGTTTCGCCTGCATTTGTATCTATATCACTTATATCGCAACTATCTGAAGCTAAATCATTTGCACCGCATGGATTTGAAGCTAAACCTCCTACTTCGCAGTGATTTGACGGTAAATCATGTGTTTCGCAATGATTTGAAGCTAACTCGAGTGTTTCGCATGCAGTTGAAGCTAAATCATGTATATCACAATTATTTGACTCGAAACCATTTGATTTGCATGGAGTTGAAGCTAAGCCTTCTTCTTCGCATTGATTTGAAGCTAAATCATGTCTCTCGCATGGATTTGAAGCTAACTCGATTGTTTCGTCTGCACTAGAAACTATATCACTTATATCGCAAGTATCTGAAGGCAAATCATTTGTTTCGCATGGATTTGAAGCTCAACCTTCTACATCGCATTGATTTGAAGCTAATTCATGTGTTTCGCATGGATTTGAAGCACTCTGGTTTGTTTCTCCTGCATTTGAAGCTAACTCGTTTGTTTCCCCTGCTTTTGAAGCTATATCACTTATATCGCAAGTATCTGATTCTAAATCATTTTTTTCGCATTGATTTGAAGCTAAACCTTCTACATCGCATTGATATGAAGCTAGTTCATGTGTTTCGCATGGATTTGAAGCTAACTCGTTTGTTTCGTCTGCAATTGAAGCTATATCACTTATATCGCAAGTATCTAAAGCTAAATCATTTGTTTCCCATGGATTTGAAGCTAAACCTTCAACATCGCATTGATTTGCAGCTAAATCATGTGTTTCGCATGGATTTGAACCTAACTCGTTTGAGTCGTCTGCATTTGAAGCTATATCACTTATATCCCAATTGCTTGAAGCTAAATCATTTGTTTCGCATGGTTTTGAAGCTAAACCTTCTACATCGCATTGATTTGAAGCTAAATCATGTGATTCGCTTGGATTTGAAGTCATCTCGTTTGCTTCCCCTGCATTTGAAGCTATATCACTTATATCCCAAGTGTTTGAAGCTCAATCATTTGCTTCGCATGGATTTGAAGCTAATCCTTCTACATCGCATTGATTTGCAGCTAAATCATGTGTTTCGCATGGATTTGAAGCTAACTCGATTGTTTCGTCTGCACTTGAAACTATATCACTTATATCGCAAATATCTGAATGTAAATCATTTGTTTCGCATGGATTTGGAGCTCAACCTTCTACATAGCTTTGATTTGCAGCTAAATCATGTGTTTCGCATGGATTTGAAGCTAACTCGTTTGTTTCCCCTGCATTTGAAGCTATATCACTTATATCGCAAGTATCTGGTGCTAAATCATTTTTTTCGCATGATTTTGAAGCTAAACATCCTACATCGCATTGATATGATGCTAATTCATGTGTTTCGCATGGATTTGAAGCTAACTCGTCTGTTTCGTCTGCAATTGAAGCTATATCACTTATATCCCAATTGCTTGAAGCTAAATCATTTGTTTCGCATGGATTTGAAGCTAAACCTTCTACATCGCATTGATTTGAAGCTAATTCATGTGTTTCGCATGGATTTGAAGCTAGCTCGTTTGTTTCTCCTGCATTTGAAGCTAACTCGTTTGTTTCCCCTGCATTTGAAGCTATATCACTTATATTGCAAGTATCTGATTCTAAATCATTTTTTTCGCATTGATTTGAAGCTAAACCTTCTACATCGCATTGATATGAAGCTAGTTCATGTGTTTCGCATGGATTTGAAGCTAACTCGTTTGTTTCGTCTGCAATTGAATCTATATCACTTATATCGCAAGTATCTAAAGCTAAATCATTTGTTTCCCATGGATTTGAAGCTAAACCTTCAACATCGCATTGATTTGCAGCTAAATCATGTGTTTCGCATGGATTTGAACCTAACTCGTTTGAGTCGTCTGCATTTGAAGCTATATCACTTATATCCCAATTGCTTGAAGCTAAATCATTTGTTTCGCATGGTTTTGAAGCTAAACCTTCTACATCGCATTAATTTGAAGCTAAATCATGTGATTCGCTTGGATTTGAAGTCAACTCGTTTGCTTCCCCTGCATTTGAAGCTATATCACTTATATCCCAAGTGTTTGAAGCTCAATCATTTGCTTCGCATGGATTTGAAGCTAATCCTTCTACATCGCATTGATTTGCAGCTAAATCATGTGTTTCGCATGGATTTGAAGCTAACTCGATTGTTTCGTCTGCACTTGAAACTATATCACTTATATCGCAAGTATCTGAAGGTAAATAATTTGTTTCGCATGGATTTGGAGCTCAACCTTCTACATAGCTTTGATTTGCAGCTAAATCATGTGTTTCAAATGGATTTGAAGCTAACTCGTTTGTTTCCCCTGCATTTGAAGCTATATCACTTATATCGCAAGTATCTGATGCTAAATCATTTTTTTCACATGATTTTGAAGCTAAACCTTCTACATCGCATTGATATGAAGCTACTTCACGTGTTTCGCATGGATTTGAAGCTAAACCTTCTACATCGCATTGATATGACGCTAATTCATGTGTTTCGCATGGATTTGAAGCTAACTCGTTTGTTTCGTCTGCAATTGAAGCTGTATCACTTATATCCCAATTGCTTGAAGCTAAATCATTTGTTTCGCATGGATTTGAAGCTAACTGGTTTGTTTCCCCTACATTTGAAGCTATATCACATATATCGCAAGTATCTGATGCTAAATCATTTGTTTCGCATGGATTTGAAGCTAAACCTTCTACATCGCATTGATTTGCTTCTAAATCATGTGTTTCGCATGGATTTGAAGCTAAACCTAATACATCGCATTGATATGAAGCTAAATCATGTGTTTCGCTTGGATTTGTAGCTAAACCTTCAACATCGCATTAATTTGCAGCTAAATCATGTGTTTCGCATGGATTTGAAGCTAAACCTTCTACATCGCATTGATATGAAGCTAATTCATGTGTTTCGCATGGATTTGAAGCTAACTCGTTTGTTTCGTCTGCAATTGAAGCTATATCACTTATATCCCAATTGCTTGAAGCTAAATCATTTGTTTCGCATGGATATGAAGCTAAACCTTCTACATCGCATTGATTTGAAGCAAAATCATGTGATTCGCTTGGGTTTGAAGCTAATTCGTTTGTTTCCCCTGCATTTGAAGCTATATCACATATATCGCAAGTATCTGATGCTAAATCATTTGCATCGCATGGATTTGAAGCTAAACCTTCCACATAGCATTGATTTAAATCTTAATCATGTGTTTTGCATGGATTTGAAGCTAAGCCTTCTACTTCGTATAAATTTGAAGCTAAATGATATGTATCGCATGGATTTTGAAGCTAACTCGTTTGAGTCGTCTGCATTTGAAGCTATATCACTTATATCCCAATTGATAGAAGCTAAATCATTTGTTTCGCATGGATTTGAAGTTAAACCTCATACATCGCATTGATTTGAAGCTAAATCATGTGATTCGCTTGGATTTGAAGTCAAATCGTTTACTTCCCCTGCATTTGAAGCTATATCACATATATCCAAGTGTTTGAAGCTCAATCATTTGCTTCGCATGGATTTGAAGCTAAGCCTTCTACTTCGCCTTGATTTGAAGCTAAATCATGTGTTTCGGTTGAATTTGAACCTAATTCGTTTGTATCGCATGCAGTTGAAGCAAAATCATGTATATCACATGTAATTGAAGATAAACCATTTGATTCGCTTTGATTTGAAGCTAAGCCTTCGACTTCGCATTGATTTGAAGCTGGACCATTTGTTTCGCATGAATATGAAGCTAACACGTTTGTTTCACATGCAGTTGAAGCGAAATTATGTATATCACATGTAATTGAAGCTAAACCATTTGATTCGCATGGATTTGAAGCTAACCCTTCTTCATCGCATTGATTTGAATCTAAATCATGTGTTTCGCATGAATTTGAATCCAAATAATGCGTTTCGCATGGATTTGAAGCTAACTCCTTTGTTTCCCCTGCATTTGAAGCTATATCACTTATATTCCAACTGTTTGAAGCTAAGTCATTTGTTTAGCATGGATTTGAAGCTAAACCTTATACTTCGCATACATTTGAAGCTAAATCATATGTTTCACTTGGATATGAAGCTAAACCGTCTACGTCACAATGATTTGAAACTATATCATGTTTTTTGCATGGATTTGAAGCTAATTCGTTTGTTTCCCCTTCATTTGAAGCTATATCACTTATATCGCATGTATCTGACGCTAAGTCATTTGTGTCGCATTGATTTGAAGCTAAACCTTCCACATCGCATTGGTTTCAAGCTATACCTTCTACATCGCATTGATTTGAAGCTTATTCATGTGTTTCGCATGGATTTGAAGCTAACTCGTTTGATTCGTCTGCAATTGAAGCTATATCACTTATATCCCGAGTGTTTGAAGCTAAATCACTTGTTTCACATGGATTTGAAGCTAAACCTTCTGCTTCGCATTGATTTGGAGCTAAATCATTTGTCCGCATAGATTTGAAGCTAACTCGTTAGTTTCTCATGCATTTGAAGCTACATCACTTATATCCCAAGTGTTTGAAGCTAAAACATTTGTTTCGCATGGATTTGAAGCTAAACCTTATACTTCGCATGGATTTGAAGCTAAATCATTTGTTTCACTTCGATATGAAGCTAACTCGTTTGTTTCGTCTGCATTTGAAGCTATATCACTTATATCGCAAATATCTGAAGTTAAATCATTTGTGTCGCCTGGATTTGAAGCTAAACCTTCCACATAGCATTGATCTGAAGCTTAATCATGTGTTTCGCATGGATTTGAAGCTAGCTCCTTTGTTTCCCCTGCATTTGAAGCTGTATCACTTATATCGCAAGTATCTGATGCTAAATCATGTGTTTCACTTGGATTTGAAGCTACACCTTGTACTTTCGCATTGATTTGAAGCTAATTCATATGCTTCGTATGGATTTGAAGCTAACTCGTTTGTTTCGTCTGCAATTGAAGCTATATCACTTATATCCCAAGTGTTTGAAGCTAAAACATTCGTTTCGCATGGAGTTGAAGCTAAACCTTCTACATCGCATTGATTTGCAGCTAAATCATGTGTGTCGCATGGATTTGAAGCTAAGCCTTCTACATCGCATCGATTTGCATCTGAATCATGTGTTTCGCATGGATTTGAAGCTAACTCGTTTGTTTCCCCTGCATTTGAAGCTATATCACTTATATCCCAACTGTTTGATGCTAAATCATTTGTTTCGCATGGATTTGATGCTAACTCGTTCGTTTCCCCTGCATTTAAAGCTATATCACTTATATCGCAAGTATCTGAAGCTAAATCATTTGTGTTGCATGGATTTGAAGCTAAACCTTCCACATAACATTGATTTGAAGCTAAATCATGTGTTTCGCATGGATTTGAAACTAACTCCTTTGTTTCCCCTGCATTTGAAACTATATCACTTATATCGCAAGTATCTGATGCTAAATCATTTTTTTCGCATGATTTTGAAGCTAAACATCCTACATCGCATTGATATGATGCTAATTCATGTGTTTCGCATGGATTTGAAGCTAACTCGTTTGTTTCGTCTGCAATTGAAGCTATATCACTTATATCCCAATTGCTTGAAGCTAAATCATTTGTTTCGCATGGATTTGAAGCTAAACCTTCTACATCGCATTGATTTGAAGCTAATTCATGTGTTTCGCATGGATTTGAAGCTAACTCGTTTGTTTCTCCTGCATTTGAAGCTAACTCGTTTGTTTCCCCTGCATTTGAAGCTATATCACATATATCGCAAGTATCTGATGCTAAATCATTTGTTTCGCATGGATTTGAAGCTAAACCTTCTACATCGCATTGATTTGCTTCTAAATCATGTGTTTCGCATGGATTTGAAGCTAAACCTAATACATCGCATTGATATGAAGCTAAATCATGTGTTTCGCTTGGATTTGTAGCTAAACCTTCAACATCGCATTAATTTGCAGCTAAATCATGTGTTTCGCATGGATTTGAAGCTAAACCTTCTACATCGCATTGATATGAAGCTAATTCATGTGTTTCGCATGGATTTGAAGCTAACTCGTTTGTTTCGTCTGCAATTGAAGCTATATCACTTATATCCCAATTGCTTGAAGCTAAATCATTTGTTTCGCATGGATATGAAGCTAAACCTTCTACATCGCATTGATTTGAAGCAAAATCATGTGATTCGCTTGGGTTTGAAGCTAATTCGTTTGTTTCACCTGCATTTGAAGCTACATCACATATATCGCAAGTATCTGATGCTAAATCATTTGCATCGCATGGATTTGAAGCTAAACCTTCCACATAGCATTGATTTAAATCTTAATCATGTGTTTTGCATGGATTTGAAGCTAAGCCTTCTACTTCGTATAAATTTGAAGCTAAATGATATGTATCGCATGGATTTTGAAGCTAACTCGTTTGAGTCGTCTGCATTTGAAGCTATATCACTTATATCCCAATTGATAGAAGCTAAATCATTTGTTTCGCATGGATTTGAAGTTAAACCTCATACATCGCATTGATTTGAAGCTAAATCATGTGATTCGCTTGGATTTGAAGTCAAATCGTTTACTTCCCCTGCATTTGAAGCTATATCACATATATCCAAGTGTTTGAAGCTCAATCATTTGCTTCGCATGGATTTGAAGCTAAGCCTTCTACTTCGCCTTGATTTGAAGCTAAATCATGTGTTTCGGTTGAATTTGAACCTAATTCGTTTGTATCGCATGCAGTTGAAGCAAAATCATGTATATCACATGTAATTGAAGATAAACCATTTGATTCGCTTTGATTTGAAGCTAAGCCTTCGACTTCGCATTGATTTGAAGCTGGACCATTTGTTTCGCATGAATATGAAGCTAACACGTTTGTTTCACATGCAGTTGAAGCGAAATTATGTATATCACATGTAATTGAAGCTAAACCATTTGATTCGCATGGATTTGAAGCTAACCCTTCTTCATCGCATTGATTTGAATCTAAATCATGTGTTTCGCATGAATTTGAATCCAAATAATGCGTTTCGCATGGATTTGAAGCTAACTCCTTTGTTTCCCCTGCATTTGAAGCTATATCACTTATATTCCAACTGTTTGAAGCTAAGTCATTTGTTTAGCATGGATTTGAAGCTAAACCATATACTTCGCATACATTTGAAGCTAAATCATATGTTTCACTTGGATATGAAGCTAAACCGTCTACGTCACAATGATTTGAAACTATATCATGTTTTTTGCATGGATTTGAAGCTAATTCGTTTGTTTCCCCTTCATTTGAAGCTATATCACTTATATCGCATGTATCTGACGCTAAGTCATTTGTGTCGCATTGATTTGAAGCTAAACCTTCCACATCGCATTGGTTTCAAGCTATACCTTCTACATCGCATTGATTTGAAGCTTATTCATGTGTTTCGCATGGATTTGAAGCTAACTCGTTTGATTCGTCTGCAATTGAAGCTATATCACTTATATCCCGAGTGTTTGAAGCTAAATCACTTGTTTCACATGGATTTGAAGCTAAACCTTCTGCTTCGCATTGATTTGGAGCTAAATCATTTGTCCGCATAGATTTGAAGCTAACTCGTTAGTTTCTCATGCATTTGAAGCTACATCACTTATATCCCAAGTGTTTGAAGCTAAAACATTTGTTTCGCATGGATTTGAAGCTAAACCTTATACTTCGCATGGATTTGAAGCTAAATCATTTGTTTCACTTCGATATGAAGCTAACTCGTTTGTTTCGTCTGCATTTGAAGCTATATCACTTATATCGCAAATATCTGAAGTTAAATCATTTGTGTCGCCTGGATTTGAAGCTAAACCTTCCACATAGCATTGATCTGAAGCTTAATCATGTGTTTCGCATGGATTTGAAGCTAGCTCCTTTGTTTCCCCTGCATTTGAAGCTGTATCACTTATATCGCAAGTATCTGATGCTAAATCATGTGTTTCACTTGGATTTGAAGCTACACCTTGTACTTTCGCATTGATTTGAAGCTAATTCATATGCTTCGTATGGATTTGAAGCTAACTCGTTTGTTTCGTCTGCAATTGAAGCTATATCACTTATATCCCAAGTGTTTGAAGCTAAAACATTCGTTTCGCATGGAGTTGAAGCTAAACCTTCTACATCGCATTGATTTGCAGCTAAATCATGTGTGTCGCATGGATTTGAAGCTAAGCCTTCTACATCGCATCGATTTGCATCTGAATCATGTGTTTCGCATGGATTTGAAGCTAACTCGTTTGTTTCCCCTGCATTTGAAGCTATATCACTTATATCCCAACTGTTTGATGCTAAATCATTTGTTTCGCATGGATTTGATGCTAACTCGTTCGTTTCCCCTGCATTTAAAGCTATATCACTTATATCGCAAGTATCTGAAGCTAAATCATTTGTGTTGCATGGATTTGAAGCTAAACCTTCCACATAACATTGATTTGAAGCTAAATCATGTGTTTCGCATGGATTTGAAACTAACTCCTTTGTTTCCCCTGCATTTGAAACTATATCACTTATATCGCAAGTATCTGATGCTAAATCATTTTTTTCGCATGATTTTGAAGCTAAACATCCTACATCGCATTGATATGATGCTAATTCATGTGTTTCGCATGGATTTGAAGCTAACTCGTTTGTTTCGTCTGCAATTGAAGCTATATCACTTATATCCCAATTGCTTGAAGCTAAATCATTTGTTTCGCATGGATTTGAAGCTAAACCTTCTACATCGCATTGATTTGAAGCTAATTCATGTGTTTCGCATGGATTTGAAGCTAACTCGTTTGTTTCTCCTGCATTTGAAGCTAACTCGTTTGTTTCCCCTGCATTTGAAGCTATATCACTTATATCGCAAGTATCTGATTCTAAATCATTTTTTTCGCATTGATTTGAAGCTAAACCTTCTACATCGCATTGATATGAAGCTAGTTCATGTGTTTCGCATGGATTTGAAGCTAACTCGTTTGTTTCGTCTGCAATTGAAGCTATATCACTTATATCGCAAGTATCTAAAGCTAAATCATTTGTTTCCCATGGATTTGAAGCTAAACCTTCAACATCGCATTGATTTGCAGCTAAATCATGTGTTTCGCATGGATTTGAACCTAACTCGTTTGAGTCGTCTGCATTTGAAGCTATATCACTTATATCCCAATTGCTTGAAGCTAAATCATTTGTTTCGCATGGATTTGAAGCTAAACCTTCTACATCGCATTGATTTGAAGCAAAATTATGTGATTCGCTTGGGTTTGAAGCTAACTCGTTTGTTTCCCCTGCATTTGAAGCTATGTCACTTATATCCCAAGTGTGTGAAGCTAAATCATTTGTTTCGCATGGATTTGAAGCTAAACCTGCTACATCGCATTAATTTCAACTAAATCATGTATTTCGCATGGAATTGATGCTAACTGGTTTGTTTCGTCTGCATTTGAAGATATGCGACTTATATCGCAAGTATCTGAAGCAAAATCATTGGTTTCGCATGGATTTGAAGCTAAACCTTCTACATCGCATTGATTTGCTGCTAAATCATGTATTTCGCATGGATTTGAAGCTAACTCGTTTGTTTCGTCTGCATTTGTAGCTACATCACTTATATCGCAAGTATCTGATCCTAAATCATCTGTGTCGCATTGATTTGAATCTAAACCTTCTACGTCGCATTGATTTGAAGCTAAACCTTCTACATCGCATTGATTTGAAGCAAAACCTTCTACATCGCATTGAGTTGAAGCTAAATCATGTGTATCGCATGGATTTTGAAGCTAACTCGATTGCTTCGTCTGCATTTGAAGCTATGTCACTTATATCCCAAGTGTTTGAAGCTAAATCATTTGTTTCGCATGGATTAGAAGTTAAACCTTCTACATCGCATTGATTTGCTGCTAAATCATGTGTTTCGCATGGATTTGAAGCTAACTCGTTTGTTTCGGCTGCAGTTGAACCTATATCACTTATACCGCATGTATCTGATGCTAAATCATATGTGACGCATGGATTTGAAGCTAAATCTTCTACATCGCATTGATTTGAAACTAAACCTTCTACATCGCATTTATTTGAAGCTAAATCATTGGTTTCGTATGCATTTGAAGCTACACCTTCTACATCGCATTGATTTGCTGCTAAATCATGTGTTTCGCTTGGATTTGAAACTAATTCGTTAGTTACGCATGCAGTTAATCTAAATAACGTATATCACAAGTATTTGTAGCTAAACCATTTGTTTCGCATGAATTTAAAGCAAAACATTCTACATCGCATTGATTTGCTGCTAAATCATGTGTATCGCACGGATTTCGAAGCTAACTCGTTTGTTTCGTCTGCATTGAAGCTATATCATTTAAATCCCAAGTGTTTGAAGCTAAATCGTTCGTTTCACATGCATTTGTATCTAAACCTTCTACTTCGCATTGATTTGAAGCTAAATCATGTGTTTCGCATGGATTTTGAACCTAACTCGATTGATTCGTCTGCATTTGAAGCTATATCACGTTTATCCCAAGTGTTTGAAGCTAAATCATTTGTTTCGCATGTATTTGAAGCTAAACATTCTACATCGTATTGATTTGCTGCTACATCATGTGTTTCGCATGGATTTGGTGCTAACTCGTTTGTTTCGTCTGCATTTGAAGCTATGCTACTTATGTCGCAAGTATCTGAAGCAAAATCATTGGTTTCGCATGGATTTGAAGCTAAACCTTCTACATCGCATTAATTTTAACTAAATCATATGTTGCGCATGGAATTGAAGCTAACTGGTTTCTTTCGTCTGCATTTGAAGCTGTGCCATTTATATCGCAAGTATCTGAAGCTAAATGATTGGTTTCGCATGGATTTGAAGCTAAACCTTCTACATCGCATTGATTTGCTACTAAATCATGTGTTTCGCATGGAGTTTGAAGCTAACTCGTTTGTTTCGTCTGCATTTGAAGCTATATCACTTATATCGCAAGTATCTGATGCTAAATCATTTTTTTCACATCATTTTGAAGCTAAACCTTCTACATCGCATTGATTTGCTGCTAAATCATGTGTATCGCATGGATTTTGAAGCTAACTCGATTGCTTCGTCTGCATTTGAAGCTATGTCACTTATATTCCAAGTGTTTGAAGCTAAATCATTGGTTTCGCCTGGATTTGAAGCTAAACTTTCTACATCGCATTCATTTGAAGCTAAATCATGTGATTCGCTTGGATTGGAAGCTAACTCGTTTGTTTCGTCTGTATTTGAAGCTATGCCACTTATATCGCAAGTATCTGAAGCTAAATCATTGGTTTCGCCTGGAGTTGAAGCTAATCCATCTACATCGCATCGATTTGATGCTAAATCATGTGTTTCGCATATTTTTGATGATAAATCGTTAGTCTGGTCTGCATTTGAAGCTATATCACTTATTTCGCTAGTATCTAAATCTAAATCATTTGTTTCGCATGGATTTGAATCTAAACCTTCTACTTTCGCATTGATTTGAAGCTGACTCGTTTGTTTCGTCTGCATTTGAAGCTATATCACTTATATCCCAACTGTTTGAAGCTCAATCATTTGCTTCGCATGGATTGGAAGCTAATCCTTCTACATCGCATTGATTTGAAGCAAAATCATGTGATTCGCTTGGATTTGAAGCTAACTCGTTTGTTTCCCCTGATTTTGAAGCTATATCACTTATATCTCAACTGTTTGAATCTAAATCATTCGTTTCGCATGGATTTGAAGCTAAAGCTATTACATCGCATTGATTTGAAGCTAAATCATGTGTTGCGCTTGGATTTGAAGCTAACTCATTTGTATCCCCTGAATTTGAAACTATATCCCTTATGTCGCAAGTATCGTACGCTAAATCATTTGTTTCACATGGATTTGAAGCTAAACCTACTACTTTCGCATTGATTTGAAGCTGACTGGTTTGTTTCGTCCGCATTTGAAGCTATATCAATTATTTATCAACTGTTAGAAGCTAAATCAGTTGTTTCGCATGGATTTGAAGCTAACTCGTTCGTTTCCCCTGCATCTGAAGCTATATCACTTATATGGCAAGAATCTGAAGCTAAATCATTTGTGTTGCATGGATTTGAAGCTAAACGTTCTACTTTCGCATTGATTTGAAGCTGACTCGTTTGTTTCGTCCGCAATAGAAGCTATATCACTTATATCCCAACTGTTTGAAGCTAAATCAGTTGTTTCGCATGGATTTGAAGCTAACTCGTTTGTTTCCCCTGCATTTGAAGCTATATCACTTATATCGCAAGTATCTAAAGGTAAATCATTTGTTTCGCCTGGATTTGAAGCTAAACCTTCTACTTTCGCATTGATTTAAAGCTAACTCGTTCGTTTCCCCTGCATTTGAAGCTATATCACTTATATCGCAAGTATCTGAAGCTAAATCATTTGTGTCGCATGGATTTCAAGCTAAACCTTCCACATAATATTGATTTGAATCTAAATCATGTGTTTCGCATGGATTTGAAGCTAACACGTTTGTTTCCCCTGCATTTGAAGCTATATCACTTATATCGCAAGTATCTGATGCTAAATCATTTTTTTCGCATGGATTTGAAGCTAAATCTTCTACATCGCATTGATTTGAAGCAAATTCATGTGTTTCGCATGGATTTGAAGCTAACTCGTTTGTTTCGTCTGCACTTGAAACTATATCACTTATATCGCAAGTATCTGAAGGTAAATCATTTGTTTCGCATGGATTTGAAGCTAAACCTTCTACATCGCATTGATTTGAAGCAAAATCATGTGATTCGCTTGGATTTGAAGCTAACTCGTTTGTTTCCCCTGCATTTGAAGCTATATCATTTATATCCCAACTGTTTGAAGCTAAATCATTTGTTTCGTATGGATTTGAAGCTAAACCTACTACATCGCATTGATTTGAAGCTAAATCATGTGTTTCGCTTGGATTTGAAGCTAACTCGTTTGTTTTCCCTGCATTTGAAGCTATATCACTTATATCGCAAGTATCTGATGCTAAATCATTTTTTTCGCATGGATTTGAAGCTAAACCTTCTACATCGCATTGATATGAACCTAATTCATGTGTTTCGCATGGATTTGAAGCTAACCTGTTTGTTTCGTCTGCAATTGAAGCTATGTCACTTATATCCCAAGTGTTTGAAGCTAAATCATTTGTTTAGCATGGACTTGAAGCTAAACTTTCCACACAGCATTGATTTGAGGCTTAATCATGTGCTTTGCATGATTTTCAGGCTAACTCGTTTATTTCCGTTGCATTTGAAGCTATATCACTTATATCGCAAGTATCTGATGCTAAATCATTTGTTTCGCCTGGATTTGAAGCTAAACCTTCTACTTTCGCATTGATTTGAAGCTGACTCGTTTGTTTCGTCTGCATTTGAAGCTATATCACTTATATCCCAACTGTTTGAAGATAAATCATTTGTGTAGCATGGATTTAAAGCAAACTCGTTCGTTTCCCCTGCATTTGAAGCTATATCACTTATATCGCAAGTATCTGAAACTAAATCATTTGTGTTGCATGGATTTCAAGTTAAACCTTCCACATGATATTGATTTGAATCTAAATCATGTGTTTCGCATGGATTTGAAGCTAACACGTTTGTTTCCCCTGCATTTGAAGCTATATCACTTATATCGCAAGTATCTGATGCCAAATCATTTTTTTCGCATGGATTTGAAGCTAAACCTTCTACATCGCATTGATTTGAAGCAAATTCATGTGTTTCGCATGGATTTGAAGCTAACTCGTTTGTTTCGTCTGCACTTGAAACTATATCACTTATATCGCAAGTATCTGAAGTTAAATCATTTGTTTCGCATGGATTTGAAGCTAAACCTTCTACACCGCATTGATTTGAAGCAAAATCATGTGCTTCGCTTGGATTTGAAGCTAACTCGTTTGTTTCGTCTGCACTTGAAACTATATCACTTATATCGCAAGTATCTGATGCTAAAGCATTTGTTTCGCATGGATTTGAAGCTACACCTTCTACTTTCGCATTGATTTGAAGCTAATTCATATGTTTCGTATGGATTTGAAGCTAACTCGTTTGTTTCGTCTGCAATTGAAGCTATATCACTTATATCGCAAGTATCTGATGCTAAATCATGTGTGTCGCATGGATTTGAAGCTAAGCCTTCTACATCGCATCGATTTGCATCTAAATCATTTGTTTCGCATGGATTTGAAGCTAAACCTTCTACATCGCATTGATTTGAAGCTAACTCGTTTGTTTCCCCTGCATTTGAAGCTAACTCGTTTATTTCCGCTGCATTTAAAGCTACATCACTTATATCGCAAATATCTGAAGCTAAATCATTTGTTTCACATGGATTTGAAGCGAAACCTTCTACTTCGCATTGATCTGAAGCTAAATCATTTGTCCGCATAGATTTGAAGCTAACTCGTTTGTTTCTCCTGCATTTGAAACTATATCACTTATATCCCAAGTGTTTGAAGCTAAAACATTTGTTTCGCATGGATTTGAAGCTAAACCTTCTACATCGCATTGGTTTGCTGCTAAATCATGTGTGTCGCATGGATTTGAAGCTAAACCTTCTACATCGCATCGATTTGCATCTAAATCATGTGTTTCGCATGGATTTGAAGCGAACTCGTTTGTTTCTCCTGCATTTGAAGCTATATCACTGATATCGCAAGTATCTGATGCTAAATCATTTTTTTCGCATGGATTTGAAGCTAAACCTTCTACATCGCATTGATTTGAAGCTAAATCATTTGATTCGCTTGGATTTGAAGTCAACTCGTTTGCTTCCCCTGCGTTTGAAGCTATATCACTTATATCCCAAGTGTTTGAAGCTCAATCATTTGTTTCGCATGGATTTGAAGCTAAACCTTCTACATCGCATTGATTTGCTGCCAAATCATGTGTGTCGCATGGATTTGAAGCTAAGCCTTCTACATCGCATTGATATGAAGCTAATTCATGTGTTTCGCATGGATTTGAAGCTAACTCGTTTGTTTCGTCTGCAATTGAAGCTATAGCACTTATATCCCAATTGCTTGAAGCTAAATCATTTGTTTCGCATGGATTTGATGCTAAACCTTCTACATCGCATTGATTTGAAGCTAACTCGTTTGTTCCCCTGCATTTGAAGCTATCTCGTTTGTTTCCCCTGCATTTGAAGCTATATCACTGATATCGCAAGTATCTGATGCTAAATCATTTGTTTGGCATGGATTTGAAGCTAAACCTTCAACATCGCTTTGATTTGCAGCTAAATCATGTGTTTCGCATGGATTTGAAGCTAACTCGTTTGTTTCCCCTGCATTTGAAGCTATATCACTGATATCGCAAGTATCTGATGCTAAATCATTTTTTTCGGATGGATTGGAAGCTAAACCTTCTACATCGCATTGATATGAAGCTAGTACATGTGTTTCGCATGGATTTGAAGCTAACTCGTTTGTTTCCCCTGCATTTGAAGCTATATCACTGATATCGCAAGTATCTGATGCTAAATCATTTTTTTAGCATAGATTTGAAGCTAAATCAATTGTCCGCCTAGATTTTAAGCTAACTCGTGAGTTTCTCCAGCATTTGAAGCTATATCACTTATATCCCAATTGCTTGAAGCTAAATCATTTGTTTCGCATGGATTTGAAGCTAAATCTTCTATATCGCATTGATTTGAAGCTAACTCGTTTGTTTCCCCTGCAATTGAAGCTAACTCGTTTGATTCCCCTGCATTTGAAGCTATATCACTTATATCGCAAGTATCTAAAGCTAAATCATTTGTTTGGCATGGATTTGAAGCTAAACCTTGATCATCGCTTTGATTTGCAGCTAAATCATGTGTTTCGCATGGATTTGAAGCTAACTCGTTTGTTTCCCCTGCATTTGAAGCTATATCACTGATATCGCAAGTATCTGATGCTAAATCATTTTTTTCGCATGGATTTGAAGCTAAACCTTCTACATCGCATTGATATGAAGCTAGTTCATGTGTTTCGCATGGATTTGAAGCTAACTCGTTTGTTTCGTCTCCAATTGAAGCTATATCACTTATATCGCAAGTATCTGATGCTAAATCATGTGTTTCGCATGGATTTGAAGCTAACTCGTTTGTTTCCCCTGCATTTGAAGCTATATCACTGATATCGCAAGTATCTGATGCTAAATCATTTTTTTCGCATGGATTTGAAGCTAAACCTTCTACATCGCATTGATATGAAGCTAGTTCATGTGTTTCGCATGGATTTGAAGCTAACTCCTTTGTTTCCCCTGCACTTGAAGCTAACTCGTTTGTTTCCCCTGCATTTGAAGCTATATCACTTATATCGCAAGTATCTAAAGCTAAATCATTTCTTTGGCATGGATTTGAAGCTAAACCTTCAACATCGCTTTGATTTGCAGCGAAATCATGTGTTTCGCATGGATTTGGAGCTAACTCGTTTGTTTCCCCTGCATTTGAAGCTATATCACTGATATCGCAAGTATCTGATGCTAAATCATTTTTTTTGCATAGATTTGAAGCTAAATCAATTGTCCGCATAGATTTTAAGCTAACTCGTTAGTTTCTCCTGCATTTGAAGCTATATCACTTATATCCCAATTGCTTGAAGCTAAATCATTTGTTTCGCATGGATTTGAAGCTAAATCTTCTACATCGCATTGATTTGAAGCTAACTCGTTTGTTTCCCCTGCATTTGAAGCTAACTCGTTTGTTTCCCCTGCATTTGAAGCTATATCACTTATATCGCAAGTATCTAAAGCTAAATCATTTGTTTGGCATGGATTTGAAGCTAAACCTTGAACATCGCTTTGATTTGCAGCTAAATCATGGGTTTCGCATGGATTTGAAGCTAACTCGTTTGTTTCCCCTGCATTTGAAGCTATGTCACTTATATCCCAAGTGTTTGAAGCTAAATCATTTGTTTCGCATGGATTTGAAGATAAACTTTCTACCTCGCATTAATTTTAACTAAATCATTTGTTTCGCATGGAATTGAACCTATCTGGTTCTTTTTGTCTGCATTTGAAGCTATGCCACTTATATCGCAAGTATTTGAAGCTAAATCAATGTTTTCGCATGGATTTGAAGCTAAACCATCAACATCGCATTGATTCGAAGCTAAATCATTTGTTTCGCTTAGATTTGAAGCTAACTCGTTTGTTTCGTCTTTATTTGAAGATATATCACTTATATCGCAAGTATCTGAACCTGAATCATTTGTTTCGCATGGATTTGAAGGTAAACCTTCTACATCGCATTGAATAGAATCTAAATCATGTGATTCGCTTGGATTGGAAGCTAACTCGTTTGTTTCGTCTGCATTTGAAGATATATCACTTATATCCCAACTGTTTGAAGCTAAATCAGTTGTTTCGCATGGATTTGAAGCTAACTCGTTTGTTTCCCCTGCATTTGAAGCTATATCACTTATATCGCAAGTATCTAAAGGTAAATCATTTGTTTCGCCTGGATTTGAATCTAAACCTTCTACTTTCTCATTGATTTGAAGCTGACTCGTTTGTTTCGTCTGCATTTGAAGCTATATCACTTATATCCCAACTGTTTGAAGATAAATCATTTGTGTAGCATGGATTTAAAGCAAACTCGTTCGTTTCCCCTGCATTTGAAGCTATATCACTTATATCGCAAGTATCTGAAGCTAAATCATTTGTGTTGCATGGATTTCAAGCTAAACCTTCCACATAATATTGATTTGAATCTAAATCATGTGTTTCGCATGGATTTGAAGCTAACACGTTTGTTTCCCCTGCATTTGAAGCTATATCACTTATATCGCAAGTATCTGATGCCAAATCATTTTTTTCGCATGGATTTGAAGCTAAACCTTCTACATCGCATTGATTTGAAGCAAATTCATGTGTTTCGCATGGATTTGAAGCTAACTCGTTTGTTTCGTCTGCACTTGAAACTATATCACTTATATCGCAAGTATCTGAAGTTAAATCATTTGTTTCGCATGGATTTGAAGCTAAACCTTCTACACCGCATTGATTTGAAGCAAAATCATGTGCTTCGCTTGGATTTGAAGCTAACTCGTTTGTTTCCCCTGCATTTGAAACTATATCACTTATATCGCAAGTATCTGATGCTAAATCATTTTTTCGCATGTATTTGAAGCTAAACCTTCTACATCGCATTGATTTGAAGCTAATTTATGTGTTTCGCATGGATTTGAAGCTAACTCGTTTGTTTCCCCTGCACTTGAAGCTAACTCGTTTGTTTCTCCTGCATTTGAAGCTATATCACTTATATCGCAAGTATCTAAAGCTAAATCATTTCTTTGGCATGGATTTGAAGCTAAACCTTCAACATCGCTTTGATTTGCAGCTAAATCATGTGTTTCGCATGGATTTGGAGCTAACTCGTTTGTTTCCCCTGCATTTGAAGGTATATCACTGATATCGCAAGTATCTGATGCTAAATCATTTTTTTAGCATAGATTTGAAGCTAAATCAATTGTCCGCATAGATTTTAAGCTAATCGTTAGTTTCTCCTGCATTTGAAGCTATATCACTTATATCCCAATTGCTTGAAGCTAAATCATTTGTTTCGCATGGATTTGAAGCTAAACCTGCTACATCGCATTGATTTGAAGCTAACTCGTTTGTTTCCCCTGCATTTGAAGCTAACTCGTTTGTTTCCCCTGCATTTGAAGCTATATCACTTATATCGCAAGTATCTAAAGCAAGATCATTTGTTTGGCATGGATTTGAAGCTAAACCTTCAACATCGCTTTGATTTGCAGCTAAATCATGTGTTTCGCATGGATTTGAAGCTAACTCGTTTGTTTCCCCTGCATTTGAAGCTATATCACTGATATCGCAAGTATCTGATGCTAAATCATTTTTTTCGGATGGATTGGAAGCTAAACCTTCTACATCGCATTGATATGAAGCTAGATCGTTTGTTTCCCCTGCATTTGAAGCTATATCACTGATATCGCAAGTATCTGATGCTAAATCATTTTTTTAGCATAGATTTGAAGCTAAATCAATTGTCCGCATAGATTTTAAGCTAACTCGTGAGTTTCTCCAGCATTTGAAGCTATATCACTTATATCCCAATTGCTTGAAGCTAAATCATTTGTTTCGCATGGATTTGAAGCTAAATCTTCTATATCGCATTGATTTGAAGCTAACTCGTTTGTTTCCCCTGCAATTGAAGCTAACTCGTTTGTTTCCCCTGCATTTGAAGCTATATAACTTATATCGCAAGTATCTAAAGCTAAATCATTTGTTTGGCATGGATTTGAAGCTAAACCTTCAACATCGCTTTGATTTGCAGCTAAATCATGTGTTTCGCATGGATTTGAAGCTAACACGTTTGTTTCCCCTGCATTTGAAGCTATATCACTTATATCGCAAGTATCTGATGCCAAATCATTTTTTTCGCATGGATTTGAAGCTAAACCTTCTACTTTCGCATTGATTTAAAGCTAACTCGTTCGTTTCCCCTGCATTTGAAGCTATATCACTTATATCGCAAGTATCTGAAGCTAAATCATTTGTGTCGCATGGATTTCAAGCTAAACCTTCCACATAATATTGATTTGAATCTAAATCATGTGTTTCGCATGGATTTGAAGCTAACACGTTTGTTTCCCCTGCATTTGAAGCTATATCACTTATATCGCAAGTATCTGATGCTAAATCATTTTTTTCGCATGGATTTGAAGCTAAATCTTCTACATCGCATTGATTTGAAGCAAATTCATGTGTTTCGCATGGATTTGAAGCTAACTCGTTTGTTTCGTCTGCACTTGAAACAATATCACTTATATCGCAAGTATCTGAAGGTAAATCATTTGTTTCGCATGGATTTGAAGCTAAACCTTCTACATCGCATTGATTTGAAGCAAAATCATGTGATTCGCTTGGATTTGAAGCTAACTCGTTTGTTTCCCCTGCATTTGAAGCTATATCATTTATATCCCAACTGTTTGAAGCTAAATCATTTGTTTCGTATGGATTTGAAGCTAAACCTACTACATCGTATTGATTTGAAGCTAAATCATGTGTTTCGCTTGGATTTGAAGCTAACTCGTTTGTTTTCCCTGCATTTGAAGCTATATCACTTATATCGCAAGTATCTGATGCTAAATCATTTTTTTCGCGTGGATTTGAAGCTAAACCTTCTACATCGCATTGATATGAACCTAATTCATGTGTTTCGCATGGATTTGAAGCTAACCTGTTTGTTTCGTCTGCAATTGAAGCTATATCACTTATATCCCAAGTGTTTGAAGCTAAATCATTTGTTTAGCATGGACTTGAAGCTAAACTTTCCACACAGCATTGATTTGAGGTTTAATCATGTGCTTTGCATGATTTTCAGGCTAACTCGTTTATTTCCGTTGCATTTGAAGCTATATCACTTATATCGCAAGTATCTGATGCTAAATCATTTGTTTCGCCTGGATTTGAAGCTAAACCTTCTACTTTCGCATTGATTTGAAGCTGACTCGATTGTTTCGTCCGCATTTGAAGATATATCACTTATATCCCAACTGTTTGAAGCTAAATCAGTTGTTTCGCATGGATTTGAAGCTAACTCGTTTGATTCCCCTGCATTTGAAGCTATATCACTTATATCGCAAGTATCTAAAGGTAATTCATTTGTTTCGCCTGGATTTGAATCTAAACCTTCTACTTTCGCATTGATTTGAAGCTGACTCGTTTGTTTCGTCTGCATTTGAAGCTATATCACTTATATCCCAACTGTTTGAAGATAAATCATTTGTGTAGCATGGATTTAAAGCAAACTCATTCGTTTCCCCTGCATTTGAAGCTATATCACTTATATCGCAAGTATCTGAAGCTAAATCATTTGTGTTGCATGGATTTCAAGCTAAACCTTCCACATAATATTGATTTGAATCTAAATCATGTGTTTCGCATGGATTTGAAGCTAACACGTTTGTTTCCCCTGCATTTGAAGCTATATCACTTATATCGCAAGTATCTGATGCCAAATCATTTTTTTCGCATGGATTTGAAGCTAAACCTTCTACATCGCATTGATTTGAAGCAAATTCATGTGTTTCGCATGGATGTGAAGCTAACTCGTTTGTTTCGTCTGCACTTGAAACTATATCACTTATATCGCAAGTATCTGAAGTTAAATCATTTGTTTCGCATGGATTTGAAGCTAACCTTCTACATCGCATTGATTTGAAGCTAACTCGTTTGTTTCCCCTGCATTTGAAGCTAACTCGTTTGTTTCCCCTGCATTTGAAGCTATATCACTGATGTCGCAAGTATCTGATGCTAAATCATTTTTTTCGCATGGATTTGAAGCTAAACCTTCTACATCGCATTGATATGAAGCTAGTTCATGTGTTTCGCATGGATTTGAAGCTAACTCGTTTGTTTCGTCTCCAATTGAAGCTATATCACTTATATCGCAAGTATCTGATGCTAAATCATGTGTGTCGCATGGATTTGAAGCTAAGCCTTCTACATCGCATCGATTTGCATCTAAATCATTTGTTTCGCATGGATTTGAAGCTAACTCGTTTGTTTCCCCTGCATTTGAAGCTATATCACTTATATCGCAAGTATCTGATGCCAAATCATTTTTTTCGCATGGATTTGAAGCTAAACCTTCTACATCGCATTGATTTGAAGCAAATTCATGTGTTTCGCATGGATGTGAAGCTAACTCGTTTGTTTCGTCTGCACTTGAAACTATATCACTTATATCGCAAGTATCTGAAGTTAAATCATTTGTTTCGCATGGATTTGAAGCTAAACCTTCTACATCGCATTGATTTGAAGCTAACTCGTTTGTTTCCCCTGCATTTGAAGCTAACTCGTTTGTTTCCCCTGCATTTGAAGCTATATCACTGATGTCGCAAGTATCTGATGCTAAATCATTTTTTTCGCATGGATTTGAAGCTAAACCTTCTACATCGCATTGATATGAAGCTAGTTCATGTGTTTCGCATGGATTTGAAGCTAACTCGTTTGTTTCGTCTCCAATTGAAGCTATATCACTTATATCGCAAGTATCTGATGCTAAATCATGTGTGTCGCATGGATTTGAAGCTAAGCCTTCTACATCGCATCGATTTGCATCTAAATCATTTGTTTCGCATAGATTTTAAGCTAACTCGTTAGTTTCTCCTGCATTTGAAGCTATATCACTTATATCCCAATGGCTTGAAGCTAAATCATTTGTTTCGCATGGATTTGAAGCTAAACCTTCTACATCGCATTGATTTGAAGCTAACTCGTTAGTTTCTCCTGCATTTGAAGCTATATCACTTATATCCCAATGGCTTGAAGCTAAAACATTTGTTTCGCATGGATTTGAAGCTAAACCTTCTACATCGCATTGGTTTGCTGCTAAATCATGTGTGTCGCATGGATTTGAAGCTAAACCTTCTACATCGCATCGATTTGCATCTAAATCATGTGTTTCGCATGGATTTGAAGCGAACTCGTTTGTTTCTCCTGCATTTGAAGCTATATCACTGATATCGCAAGTATCTGATGCTAAATCATTTTTTTCGCATGGATTTGAAGCTAAACCTTCTACATCGCATTGATTTGAAGCTAAATCATTTGATTCGCTTGGATTTGAAGTCAACTCGTTTGCTTCCCCTGCGTTTGAAGCTATATCACTTATATCCCAAGTGTTTGAAGCTCAATCATTTGTTTCGCATGGATTTGAAGCTAAACCTTCTACATCGCATTGATTTGCTGCCAAATCATGTGTGTCGCATGGATTTGAAGCTAAGCCTTCTACATCGCATTGATTTGAAGCTAAATCATGTGTTGCGCTTGGATTTGAAGCTAACTCATTTGTATCCCTGAATTTGTAACTATATCCCTTATGTCGCAAGTATCGTACGCTAAATCATTTGTTTCACATGGATTTGAAGCTAAACCTACTACTTTCGCATTGATTTGAAGCTGACTGGTTTGTTTCGTCCGCATTTGAAGCTATATCAATTATATATCAACTGTTAGAAGCTAAATCAGTTGTTTCGCATGGATTTGAAGCTAACTCGTTCGTTTCCCCTGCATCTGAAGCTATATCACTTATATGGCAAGAATCTGAAGCTAAATCATTTGTGTTGCATGGATTTGAAGCTAAACGTTCTACTTTCGCATTGATTTGAAGCTGACTCGTTTGTTTCGTCCGCATTAGAAGCTATATCACTTATATCCCAACTGTTTGAAGCTAAATCAGTTGTTTCGCATGGATTTGAAGCTAACTCGTTTGTTTCCCCTGCATTTGAAGCTATATCACTTATATCGCAAGTATCAAAAGGTAAATCATTTGTTTCGCCTGGATTTGAAGCTAAACCTTCTACTTTCGCATTGATTTAAAGCTAACTCGTTCGTTTCCCCTGCATTTGAAGCTATATCACTTATATCGCAAGTATCTGAAGCTAAATCATTTGTGTCGCATGGATTTCAAGCTAAACCTTCCACATAATATTGATTTGAATCTAAATCATGTGTTTCGCATGGATTTGAAGCTAACACGTTTGTTTCCCCTGCATTTGAAGCTATATCACTTATATCGCAAGTATCTGATGCTAAATCATTTTTTTCGCATGGATTTGAAGCTAAATCTTCTACATCGCATTGATTTGAAGCAAATTCATGTGTTTCGCATGGATTTGAAGCTAACTCGTTTGTTTCGTCTGCACTTGAAACAATATCACTTATATCGCAAGTATCTGAAGGTAAATCATTTGTTTCGCATGGATTTGAAGCTAAACCTTCTACATCGCATTGATTTGAAGCAAAATCATGTGATTCGCTTGGATTTGAAGCTAACTCGTTTGTTTCCCCTGCATTTGAAGCTATATCATTTATATCCCAACTGTTTGAAGCTAAATCATTTGTTTCGTATGGATTTGAAGCTAAACCTACTACATCGCATTGATTTGAAGCTAAATCATGTGTTTCGCTTGGATTTGAAGCTAACTCGTTTGTTTTCCCTGCATTTGAAGCTATATCACTTATATCGCAAGTATCTGATGCTAAATCATTTTTTTCGGATGGATTGGAAGCTAAACCTTCTACATCGCATTGATATGAAGCTAGTACATGTGTTTCGCATGGATTGAAGCTAACTCGTTTGTTTCGTCTCCAATTGAAGCTATATCACTTATATCGCAAGTATCTGATGCTAAATCATGTGTTTCGCATGGATTTGAAGCTAACTCCTTTGTTTCCCCTGCATTTGAAGCTATATCACTTATATCGCAAGTATCTGATGCTAAATCATTTTTTCGCATGTATTTGAAGCTAAACCTTCTACATCGCTTTGATTTGACGCTAATTTATGTGTTTCGCATGGATTTGAAGCTAACTCGTTTGTTTCCCCTGCACTTGAAGCTAACTCGTTTGTTTCCTCTGCATTTGAAGCTATATCACTTATATCGCAAGTATCTAAAGCTAAATCATTTCTTTGGCATGGATTTGAAGCTAAACCTTCAACATCGCTTTGACTTGCAGCTAAATCATGTGTTTCCCCTGCAATTGAAGCTAACTCGTTTGTTTCCCCTGCATTTGAAGCTATATCACTTATATCGCAAGTATCTAAAGCTAAATCATTTGTTTGGCATGGATTTGAAGCTAAACCTTGAACATCGCTTTGATTTGCAGCTAAATCATGTGTTTCGCATGGATTTGAAGCTAACTCGTTTGTTTCCCCTGCATTTGAAGCTATATCACTGATATCGCAAGTATCTGATGCTAAATCATTTTTTTCGCATGGATTTGAAGCTAAACCTTCTACATCGCATTGATATGAAGCTAGTTCATGTGTTTCGCATGGATTTGAAGCTAACTCGTTTGTTTCGTCTCCAATTGAAGCTATATCACTTATATCGCAAGTATCTGATGCTAAATCATGTGTTTCGCATGGATTTGAAGCTAACTCGTTTGTTTCCCCTGCATTTGAAGCTATATCACTGATATCGCAAGTATCTGATGCTACATCATTTTTTTCGCATGGATTTGAAGCTAAACCTTCTACATCGCATTGATATGAAGCTAGTTCATGTGTTTCGCATGGATTTGAAGCTAACTCCTTTGTTTCCCCTGCACTTCAATCTAACTCGTTTGTTTCCCCTGCATTTGAAGCTATATCACTTATATCGCAAGTATCTAAAGCTAAATCATTTCTTTGGCATGGATTTGAAGCTAAACCTTCAACATCGCTTTGATTTGCAGCGAAATCATGTGTTTTCGCATGGATTTGGAGCTAACTCGTTTGTTTCCCCTGCATTTGAAGCTATATCACTGATATCACAAGTATCTGATGCTAAATCATTTTTTTTGCATAGATTTGAAGCTAAATCAATTGTCCGCATAGATTTTAAGCTAACTCGTTAGTTTCTCCTGCATTTGAAGCTATATCACTTATATCCCAATTGCTTGAAGCTAAATCATTTGTTTCGCAGGATTTGAAGCTAAATCTTCTACATCGCATTGATTTGAAGCTAACTCGTTTGTTTCCCCTGCATTTGAAGCTAACTCGTTTGTTTCCCCTGCATTTGAAGCTATATCACTTATATCGCAAGTATCTAAAGCTAAATCATTTGTATGGCATGGATTTGAAGCTAAACCTTGAACATCGCTTTGATTTGCAGCTAAATCATGGATTTCGCATGGATTTAAAGCTAACTCGTTTGTTTCCCCTGCATTTGAAGCTATATCACTGATATCGCAAGTATCTGATGCTAAATCATTTTTTTCGCATGGATTTGAAGCTAAACCTTCTACATCGCATTGATATGAAGCTAGTTCATGTGTTTCGCATGGATTTGAAGCTAACTCGTTTGTTTCGTCTCCAATTGAAGCTATATCACTTATATCGCAAGTATCTGATGCTAAATCATGTGTTTCGCATGGATTTGAAGCTAACTCGTTTGTTTCCCCTGCATTTGAAGCTATATCACTGATATCGCAAGTATCTGATGCTAAATCATTTTTTTCGCATGGATTTGAAACTAAACCTTCTACATCGCATTGATATGAAGCTAGTTCATGTGTTTCGCATGGATTTGAAACTAACTCGTTTGAGTCGTCTGCATTTGCTGCTATATCACTTATATCCCAATTGCTTGAAGCTCAATCATTTGCTTCGCATGGATTTGAAGCTAACTCGATTGTTTCGTCTGCACTTGAAACTATATCACTTTTATCGCAAGTATCTGCAGGTAAATCATTTGTTTGGCATTGATTTGAAGCTCAACCTTCTACATCGCTTTGATTTGCAGCTAAATCATGTGTTTCGCATGGATTTGAAGCTAACTCGTTTTTTCCCCTGCATTTGAAGCTATATCACTTATATCGCAAGTATCTGATGCTAAATCATTTTTTTCGCATGATTTTGAAGCTAAACATTCTACATCGCATTGATATGAAGCTAATTCATGTGTTTCGCATGGATTTGAAGCTAACTCGTTTGTTTCGTCTGCATTTGAAGCTATATCACTTATATCACAAGTATCTAAAGCTAAATCATTTGTTTGGCATGGATTTGAAGCAAAACCTTCAACATCGCTTTGATTTGCAGCTAAATCATGTGTTTCGCATGGATTTGAAGCTAACTCGTTTGTATCCACTGCACTTGAAGCAAACTCGTTTGTTTCCCCTGCATTTGAAGCTATATCACTTATATCGCAAGTATCTAAAGCTAAATCATTTCTTTGGCATGGATTTGAAGCTAAACCTTCAACATCGCATTGATTTGAAGCTAATTTATGTGTTTCGCATGGATTTGAAGCTAACTCGTTTGTTTCGTCTGCATTTGAAGCTAAATAATATAAATCACGAGTATTTGTAGCTAAACCAGTAGTTTCGCATGGATTTGAAGCTAACTCGTTTGTTTCATCCGCATTTGAAGCTATGCCACTTATATCGCAAGTATCTGAAGCTAAATCATTGGTTTCGCAAGGATTTGAAGCTAAACCTTCTACATCGCATTGATTTGCTGCTAAATCATGTGTATCGCATGGATTTTGAAGCTAACTCGATTGCTTCGTCTGCATTTGAAGCTATGTCACTTATATCCCAAGTGTTTGAAGCTAAATCATTTGTTTCGCATGGATTTGAAGCTAAACCTTCTACATCGCATTGATTTGAAGCTAAATCATGTGTTTCGCATGGATCAGATGCTAACTCGTTTGTTTCGTCTGCATTTGAAGATATGCGACTTATATCGCAAGTATCTGAAGCAAAATCATTGGTTTCGCATGGATTTGAAGCTAAACCTACTACATCGCATTGATTTGCTGCTAAATCATGTATTTCGCATGGATTTGAAGCTTACTCGTTTGTTTCGTCCGCATTTGAAGCTATATCACATATATCGCAAGTATCTGAAGCTAAATCATTGGTTTCGCATGGATTAGAAGTTAAACCTTCTACATCGCATTGATTTGCTGCTAAATCATGTGTTTCGCATGGATTTGAAGCTAACTCGTTTGTTTCGGCTGCAGTTGAACCTATATCACTTATACCGCATGTATCTGATGCTAAATCATATGTGACGCATGGATTTGAAGCTAAACATTCTACATCGCATTGATTTGAAACTAAACCTTCTACATCGCATTTATTTGAAGCTAAATCATTGGTTTCGTATGGATTTGAAGCTACACCTTCTACATCGCATTTATTTGCAGCTAAAACATGTGTTGCTCATGGAATTGAATCTAACTGGTTTGTTGCGTCTGCATTTGAAGCTATGTCCCTTATATCGCAAGTATCTGAAGCTAAATCATTGGTTTCGCATGGATTTGAAGCTAAATCTTCTACATCGCATTGATTTGAAGCTAAATCATATGTTTCGCATGGATCAGATGCTAACTCGTTTGTTTCGTCTGCATTTGAAGATATGCGACTTATATCGCAAGTATCTGAAGCAAAATCATTGGTTTCGCATGGATTTGAAGCTAAACCTTCTATATCGCATTGATTTGCTGCTAAATCATGTATTTCGCATGGATTTGAAGCTAACTCGTTTGTTTCGTCTGCATTTGTAGCTATATCACTTATATCGCAAGAATCTGAACCTAAATCATTTGTTTCGCATGGATTTGAGTGTAAGCCTTCTACTTCGCATTGATTTGAAGCTAAATCATATATTTCTCTTGGATTTGTAGCTAAACCTTCTACATAGCATTAATTTGAAGCTTGAGCATGTGTTTTGCATGGACTTGAAGCTAACTCGTTTGTTTCGTCTGCATTTGAAGCTATGCGACTTATATCGCAAGTATCTGAAGCAAAATCATTGGTTTCGCATGGATTTGAAGCTAAACCTTCTACATCGCATTGATTTGCTGCTAAATCATGTGTATCGCATGGATTTTGAAGCTAACTCGATTGCTTCGTCTGCATTTGAAGCTATGTCACTTATATCCCAAGTGTTTGAAGCTAAATCATTTGTTTCGCATGGATTTGATGCTAAATCTTCTACATCGCATTGATTTGAAGCTAAATCATTTGTTTCGCCTGCAGTAGCATCTATATCACTTATATCGCAAGTATTTGAAGCTAAATCATTTGATCCGCATGGATTTGAAGCTAACTCGATTGTTTCGTCTGCATTTGAAGCTATGTCACTTATATCCCAAGTGTGTGAAGCTAAATCATTTGTTTCGCATGGATTTGAAGCTAAACCTGCTACATCGCATTAATTTCAACTAAATCATTTGCTTCGCATGGAATTGAAGCTAACTGGTTTGTTTCGTCTGCATTTGAAGCTATGCCACTTATATCGCAAGTATCTGAAGCTAAATCATTGGTTTCGCATGGATTTGAAGCTAAACCTTCTACATCGCATTGATTTGCTGCTAAATCATGTATTTCGCATGGATTTTGAAGCTAACTCGTTTGTTTCGTCTGCATTTGAAGCTATATCACTTATATCCCATGTGTTTGAAGCTAATTCGTTTGTATCGCCTGCATTTGAAGCTATATCATTTAAATCGCAAGTATTTGAAGCGAAATCATTTGTTTCGCATGGATTTGAAGGTAAACCTTATACATCGCATTGAATTGCAGCTAAATTATGTGTTTCGAGTGGACATGAAGCTAAGTCAGTTGTTTCGTCTGCATTTGAAGCTATATCACTTATATCGAATTATTGGAAGCTAAATCTCTTGTGTCGCATGGATTTGAAGCTAAATCGTTAGTTTCTCCTGCATTTGAAGCCATATCACTTATATCGCAAGAATCTGAACCTAAATCATTTGTTTCGCATGGATTTGAGTGTAAGCCTTCTACTTCGCATTGATTCGAAGCTAAATCATATATTTCGCTTGGATTTGAAGCTAAATCTTCTACATCCCATTGATTTGAAGCTAAATCATATGTTTCGCATGGATCAGATGCTAACTCGTTTGTTTCGTCTGCATTTGAAGATATGCGACTTATATCGCAAGTATCTGAAGCAAAATAATTGGTTTCGCATGGATTTGAAGCTAAACCTTCTACATCGCATTGATTTGCTGCTAAATCATGTATTTCGCATGGATTTGAAGCTAACTCGTTTGTTTCGTCTGCATTTGTAGCTATATCACTTATATCGCAAGTATCTGATCCTAAATCATCTGTGTCGCATTGATTTGAATCTAAACCTTCTACGTCGCATTGGTTTGCTCCTAAATCATGTGTTTCGCTTGGATGTCTAGCTAACTCGTTTGTTTCGGCTGCAGTTGAACCTATATCACTTATACCGCCTGTATCTGATGCTAAATCATATGTGTCGCATGGATTTGAAGCTAAACCTTCTACATCGCATTGATTTGAAGCTAAACCTTCTACATCGCATTTATTTGAAGATAAATCATTGGTTTCGCATGGATTTGAAGCTACACCTTTGTTACGTCTCCCGACGTTTGATTAAGGACAATTACCATATAATTACTCGAATAAATATAAAATAAGTAAATATGTATTCACCTTATCATCGTAAGAATAAGATGCACACTCAGTTACATACCCACCTTCATAAGACACTACAGAACTCTACGTTAACTACACGTCTTTACCAACCACACAGAACCCACCGAACTCCACTATACCGATAATACTAAACCGCATGAACACTAATACTTAAGTAACATTAGAACATAACTCGTGGCGTTAGACATATTCTAAGTAGCCACAATTGCGCGCGGACTGGTGTTACGTCAGTCCGCTGAACGTGGCATCCCCGCTCCGAGCGCTCCGTTGCCATGGAGACCTCCCTCCACGACGACCGAGCCTACCAAGATGGCGGCGGGATCGCAGCCGAAGAGGACCCATGCGGAGCCGAGCAGAGCAGTTTCCGCATCCAACCTCTACGACTCGACTTCTCAGCTCCCAACCGGGGAGACCTTTCGGTTCCATATCCAGTCAAACTCTCAGCGATTATAACGTTAGGAATTCTATTCGTAGGAAGTAAGAACGCGCTTTGTAGTTTACATTATAATAGAATATACTATTTAGTTAGACTCAATTCAATTCATTTTCCCAACGTCCTGCATCCGGAGATCACTTCACCGAAACCCCGATCGAGCTACCAACCGCCAACGCCCAGGAAAGTCTCGACGACGCCGGGGCCTGCCAATAACCTCCCCTACACAAAATCAGGCCGAACACCGATCCAGGGGATGAGCGGAGGCAACGAGGTAAGTGCAGTGCAATCATCCCAAATAGAGCCGAGTTGACGGGTCGTGAGACCCTGTAATACGCGAACGGTACGCGTCGCGTGTGCAAAACGGTGGTTCGAAATACGTCTGTTTCCGCGGTCCGTAGAAAGGTAACATATATTTTTCGGAACGTCTACCGCGGGACGTAACAACCTTCCACATCGCATTTATTTGCTGCAAAAACATGTGTTTCTCATGGAATTGAATCTAACTGGTTTGTTGCGTCTGCATTTGAAGCTATGTCCCCTATATCGCAAGTATCTGAAGCTAAATCATTGGTTTCGCACGGATTAGAAGTTAAACCTTCTACATCGCATTGATTTGAAGCTGAATCATGTGTTTCGCATGGACTTGTAGCTAACTCGTTTGTTTCTTCTGCATTTGAAGCTATGTCACTTATATCGCAAGTATCCGAAGCTAAATCATTGATTTCGCATGGATTTGAAGCTAAACCTTCTACGTCGCATTGATTTGCTGCTAAATCATGTGTTTCGCATGGATTTTGAAGCTAACTCGATTGCTTCGTCTGCATTTGAAGCTATGTCACTTATATCCCAAGTGTTTGAAGCTAAATCATTTGTTTCGCATGTATTAGAAGTTAAACCTTCTACATCGCATTGATTTGCTGCTAAATCATGTTTTTCGCATGGATTTGAAGCTAACTCGTTTGTTTCGGCTGCAGTTGAACCTATATCACTTATACCGCATGTATCTGATGCTAAATCATATGTGACGCATGGATTTGAAGCTAAACCTTCTACATCGCATTGATTTGAAACTAAACCTTCTACACCGCATTTATTTGAAGCTAAATCATTGGTTTCGTATGGATTTGAAGCTACACCTTCTACATCGCATTTATTTGCAGCTAAAACATGTGTTGCTCATGGAATTGAATCTAACTGGTTTGTTGCGTCTGCATTTGAAGCTATGTCCCTTATATCGCAAGTATCTGAAGCTAAATCATTGGTTTCGCATGGATTAGAAGTTAAACCTTCTACATCGCATTGATTTGTAGCTAAATCATGTTATTCGCTTGGATTTGAAGCTAACTCGTTTGTTTCTTCTGCATTTGAAGCTATGTCACTTATATCGCAAGTATCCGAAGCTAAATCATTGTTTTCGCATGGATTGGAAGCTAAACCTTCTACATCGCATTGATTTGCTGCTAAATCATGTGTTTCGCATGGAATTGAAGCTAACTGGTTTGTTTCGTCTGCATTTGAAGCTATGCCACTTATATCGCTAGTATCTGAAGCTAAATCATTGGTTTCGCAAGGATTTGAAGCTAAACCTTCTACATCGCATTAATTTTAACTAAATCATATGTTGCGCATGGAATTGAAGCTAACTGGTTTCTTTCGTCTGCATTTGAAGCTGTGCCATTTATATCGCAAGTATCTGAAGCTAAGTCATTGGTTTCGCATGGATTTGAAGCTAAACCTTCTACATCGCATTGATTTGCTGCTAAATCATGTGTATCGCATGGATTTTGAAGCTAACTAGATTGCTTCGTCTGCATTTGAAGCTATGTCACTTATATCCCAAGTGTTTGAAGCTAAATCATTTGTTTCGCATGGATTTGAAGCTAAACATTCTACATCGCATTGATATGAAGCTAGTTCATGTGTTTCGCATGGATTTGAAGCTAACTCGTTTGTTTCGTCTCCAATTGAAGCTATATCACTTATATCGCAAGTATCTGATGCTAAATCATGTGTTTCGCATGGATTTGAAGATAACTCGTTTCTTTCCCCAGCATTTGAAGCTATATCACTGATATCGCAAGTATCTGATGCTAAATCATTTTTTTCGCATGATTTTGAAGCTAAACATTCTACATCGCATTGATATGAAGCTAATTCATGTGTTTCGCATGGATTTGAAGCTAACTCGTTTGTTTCGTCTGCATTTGAAGCTATATCACTTATATCACAAGTATCTAAAGCTAAATCATTAGTTTGGCATGGATTTGAAGCTAAACCTTCAACATCGCTTTGATTTGCAGCTAAATCATGTGTTTCGCATGGATTTGAAGCTAACTCGTTTGTATCCCCTGCACTTGAAGCAAACTCGTTTGTTTCCCCTGCATTTGAAGCTATATCACTTATATCGCAAGTATCTAAAGCTAAATCATTTCTTTGGCATGGATTTGAAGCTAAACCTTCTACATCGCATTGATTTGCTGCTAAATCATGTGTATCGCATGGATTTTGAAGCTAACTCGATTGCTTCGTCTGCATTTGAAGCTATGTCACTTATATCCCAAGTGTTTGAAGCTAAATCATTTGTTTCGCATGGATTTGAAGCTAAACCTTCTACATCGCATTGATTTGAAGCTGAATCATGTGTTTCGCATGGATCAGATGCTAACTCGTTTGTTTCGTCTGCATTTGAAGATATGCGACTTATATCGCAAGTATCTGAAGCAAAATCATTGGTTTCGCATGGATTTGAAGCTAAACCTTCTACATCGCATTGATTTGCTGCTAAATCATGTATTTCGCATGGATTTGAAGCTTACTCGTTTGTTTCGTCCGCATTTGAAGCTATATCACATATATCGCAAGTATCTGAAGCTAAATCTTTGGTTTCGCATGGATTAGAAGTTAAACCTTCTACATCGCATTGATTTGCTGCTAAATCATGTGTTTCGCATGGATTTGAAGCTAACTCGTTTGTTTCGGCTGCAGTTGAACCTATATCACTTATACCGCATGTATCTGATGCTAAATCATATGTGACGCATGGATTTGAAGCTAAACATTCTACATCGCATTGATTTGAAACTAAACCTTCTACATCGCATTTATTTGAAGCTAAATCATTGGTTTCGTATGGATTTGAAGCTACACCTTCTACATCGCATTTATTTGCAGCTAAAACATGTGTTGCTCATGGAATTGAATCTAACTGGTTTGTTGCGTCTGCATTTGAAGCTATGTCCCTTATATCGCAAGTATCTGAAGCTAAATCATTGGTTTCGCATGGATTTGAAGCTAAATCTTCTACATCCCATTGATTTGAAGCTAAATCATATGTTTCGCATGGATCAGATGCTAACTCGTTTGTTTCGTCTGCATTTGAAGATATGCGACTTATACCGCAAGTATCTGAAGCAAAATCATTGGTTTCGCATGGATTTGAAGCTAAACCTTCTACATCGCATTGATTTGCTGCTAAATCATGTATTTCGCATGGATTTGAAGCTAACTCGTTTGTTTCGTCTGCATTTGTAGCTATATCACTTATATCGCAAGTATCTGATCCTAAATCATCTGTGTCGCATTGATTTGAATCTAAACATTCTACGTCGCATTGATTTGAAGCTAAACCTTCTACATCGCATTGATTTGAAGCAAAACCTTCTACATCGCATTGAGTTGAAGCTTAATCATGCGTTTCGCACGGATTTTGAAGCTAACTCGTTTGTTTCGTCTGCATTTGAAGCTATATCACTTATATCCCATGTGTTTGAAGCTAATTCGTTTGTATCGCCTGCATTTGAAGCTATATCATTTAAATCGCAAGTATTTGAAGCGAAATCATTTGTTTCGCATGGATTTGAAGGTAAACCTTATACATCGCATTGAATTGCAGCTAAATTATGTGTTTCGAGTGGACATGAAGCTAAGTCAGTTGTTTCGTCTGCATTTGAAGCTATATCACTTGTATCGAATTATTGGAAGCTAAATCCCTTGTGGCGCATGGATTTGAAGCTAAATCGTTAGTTTCTCCTGCATTTGAAGCCATATCACTTATATCGCAAGAATCTGAACCTAAATCATTTGTTTCGCATGGATTTGAGTGTAAGCCTTCTACTTCGCATTGATTTGAAGCTAAATCATATATTTCGCTTGGATTTGTAGCTAAACCTTCTACATAGCATTAATTTGAAGCTTGAGCATGTGTTTTGCATGGACTTGAAGCTAACTCGTTTGTTTCGTCTGCATTTGAAGCTATGCGACTTATATCGCAAGTATCTGAAGCAAAATCATTGGTTTCGCATGGATTTGAAGCTAAACCTTCTACATCGCATTGATTTGCTGCAAAATCATGTATTTCCCATGGATTTGAAGCTAACTCGTTTGTTTCGTCTGCATTTGAAGCTATATCACTTATACCGCATGTATCTGATGCTAAATCATATGTGACGCATGGATTTGAAGCTAAACCTTCTACATCGCATTGATTTGAAACTAAACCTTCTATACCGCATTTATTTGAAGCTAAATCATTGGTTTCGTATGGATTTGAAGCTACACCTTCTACATCGCATTTATTTGCAGCTAAAACATGTGTTGCTCATGGAATTGAATCTAACTGGTTTGTTGCGTCTGCATTTGAAGCTATGTCCCTTATATCGCAAGTATCTGAAGCTAAATCATTGGTTTCGCATGGATTAGAAGTTAAACCTTCTACATAGCTTTGATTTGAAGCATAATCATGTGTTTTGCTTGGATTTGAAGCTAACTCGTTTGTGTCGAATGCAGTTGTAGCTAAATAATATATATCACGAGTATTTGTAGCTAAACCAGTAGTTTCGCATGGATTTGAAGCTGACTCGTTTGTTTCGTCCGCATTTGAAGCTATGTCACTTATACCGCAAGTATCTAAAGCTAAATTATTGGCTTCGCATGGATTTGAAGCTAAACCTTCTACATCGCATTGATTTGCTGCTAAATCATGTGTTTCGCATGGATTTTGAAGCTAACTCGATTGCTTCGTCTGCATTTGAAGCTATATCACTTATATCACAAGTGTTTGAAGCTCAATCATTTGCGTTGCATGGATTTGAAGCTAAACCTTCTACATCGCATCGATTTGAAGCTAAATCATGTGTTTCGCTTGGATGTGAAGGTAACTCGTTTGTTTCGTCTGTATTTGAAGTTATATCACTAATATCGCAAGTATCTGAACCTAAATCATTTGTATCGCATGGATTTGAAATTAAGCATTCTACTTCGCATCGATTTGAAGCTAAATGATGTGTTTCGCTTGGATTTGAAGCTAAATCTTATAAAACGCATTGATTTGCTGCTAAATCATGTGTTTCGCATGGATTTGAAGCTAACTCGTTTGTTGCGCATGCAGTTGAATCTAAATAATGCACATCACAAGTAATTGTAGCTAAACCAATTGTTGCGCATGGATTTGAAGCTACCTCGTTTGTATCGTCTGCACTTGAAGCTGTATCACTTATATCGCCAGTATCTGATGCTAAATCATTTGTTTCGCATGGATTTGAAGCTAAACGTTCTACATTGCATTGATTTGCTGATAAATCATGTGTTTCGCATGGATTTGAAGCTAACTCGTTTGTTTCGTCTGCATTTGAAGCTGTGCCATTTATATCGCAAGTATCTGAAGCTAAGTCATTGGTTTCGCACAGATTTGAAGATACACCTACTACATCACATTGATTTCCTGCTAAATCATGTATTTCGCATGGATTTGATGCTAACTCGTTTGTTTCGTCTGCATTTGTAGCTATATCACTTATATCGCAAGTATCTGATCCTAAATCATCTGTGTCGCATTGATTTGAATCTAAACATTCTACGTCGCATTGATTTGAAGCTAAACCTTCTACATCGCATTGATTTGAAGCAAAACCTCCTACATCGCATTGAGTTGAAGCTTAATCATGTGTTTCGCACGGATTTTGAAGCTAACTCGTTTGTTTCGTCTGCATTTGAAGCTATATCACTTATATCCCATGTGTTTGAAGCTAATTCGTTTGTATCGCCTGCATTTGAAGCTATATCATTTAAATCGCAAGTATTTGAAGCGAAATCATTTGTTTCGCATGGATTTGAAGGTAAAACTTATACATCGCATTGAATTGCAGCTAAATTATGTGTTTCGAGTGGACATGAAGCTAAGTCAGTTGTTTCGTCTGCATTTGAAGCTATATCACTTATATCGAATTATTGGAAGCTAAATCCCTTGTGGCGCATGGATTTGAAGCTAAATCGTTAGTTTCTCCTGCATTTGAAGCCATATCACTTATATCGCAAGAATCTGAACCTAAATCATTTGTTTCGCATGGATTTGAGTGTAAGCCTTCTACTTCGCATTGATTTGAAGCTAAATCATATATTTCGCTTGGATTTGTAGCTAAACATTCTACATAGCATTAATTTGAAGCTTGAGCATGTGTTTTGCATGGATTTGAAGCTAACTCGTTTGTTTCGTCTGCATTTGAAGCTATGCGACTTATATCGCAAGTATCTGAAGCAAAATCATTGGTTTCGCATGGATTTGAAGCTAAACCTTCTAGATCGCCTTGATTTGCTGCAAAATCATGTATTTCCCATGGATTTGAAGCTAACTCGTTTGTTTCGTCCGCATTTGAAGCTATATCACATATATCGCAAGTATCCGAAGCTAAATCATTGGTTTCGCATGGATTAGAAGTTAAACCTTCTACATCGCATTGATTTGCTGCTAAATCATGTGTTTCGCATGGATTTGAAGCTAACTCGTTTGTTTCGTCTGCATTTGAAGCTATGTCAGTTATATCACAAGTATCTGAAGCTAAATCATTGGTTTCGCATGGATTAGAAGTTAAACCTTCTACATAGCTTCGATTTGCAGTATAATCATGTGTTTTGCTTGGATTTGTAACTAACTCGTTTGTTTCGACTGCAGTTGTAGCTAAATAATATATACCACGAGTATTTGTAGCTAAACCAGTAGTTTCGCTTGGATTTGAAGCTAACTCGTTTGTTTCGTCCGTATTTGAAACTATATCACTTATATCGCAAGTGTCTGAAGGTAAATCATTTGTTTCGCATGGATTTGAAGCTCAACCATCTACATCGCTTTGATTTGCAGATAAATCATGTGTTTCGCATGGATTTGAAGCTAACTCGTTTGTTTCCCCTGTAGTTGAAGCTATATCACTTATATCGCAAGTATCTGATGCTAAATCATTTTTTTCACATGATTTTGAAGTTAAACCTTCTACATCGCATTGATATGAAGCTAATTCATGTGTTTCGCATGGATTTGAAGCTAAACCGTCTACATCGCATTGATTTGCTGCTAAATCATGTGTTTCGCATGGATTTGAAGCTAACTCGTTTGTTTCGTCTGCATTTGAAGCTATATCACTTATATCCCAATTGCTTGAAGCTAAATCATTTGTTTCGCATGGATTTGAAGCTAAACCTTCTACATCGCATTGATTTGCTGCTAAATCATGTGTATCGCATGGATTTTGAAGCTAACTCGATTGCTTCGTCTGCATTTGAAGCTATGTCACTTATATCCCAAGTGTTTGAAGCTAAATCATTTGTTTCGCATCGATTTGAAGGTAAACCATCTACATCGCATTGAATTGAAGTTAAATCATGTGTTTCGTTTGGATTTGAAGCTAACTCGTTGGTTTCGTCTGCATTTGAAGCTATATCACTTATATCGCAAATATCTGATGCTAAATCATTTACTTCGCATGGATTTGAAGGTAAACCGTCTACGTCGCATTGATTTGCAGCTAAATCATGTGATTCCCATTGACTTGAAACTAACTCGTTCGTTTCGCCTGCATTTGTAGCTATATCACTTATATCGCAACTATCTGAAGCTAAATCATTTGCACCGCATGGATTTGAAGCTAAACCTTCTACTTCGCAGTGATTTGACGGTAAATCATGTGTTTCGCAAGGATTTGAAGCTAACTCGTTTGTTTCGCATGCAATTGAAGCTAAATCATGTATATCACAATTATTTGACTCGAAACCATTTGATTTGCATGGATTTGAAGCTAAGCCTTCTTCTTCGCATTGATTTGAAGCTAAATCATGTCTCTCGCATGGATTTGAAGCTAACTCGTTTGTTTCGTCTGCATTTGGAGCTATATCACATACATCGCAAGTATCTAAAGCTAAATCATTTGTTTCCCATGGATTTGAAGCTAAACCTTCAACATCGCATTGATTTGCAGCTAAATCATGTGTTTCGCATGGATTTGAACCTAACTCGTTTGAGTCGTCTGCATTTGAAGCTATATCACTTATATCCCAATTGCTTGAAGCTAAATCATTTGTTTCGCATGGTTTTGAAGCTAAACCTTCTACATCGCATTAATTTGAAGCTAAATCATGTGATTCGCTTGGATTTGAAGTCAACTCGTTTGCTTCCCCTGCATTTGAAGCTATATCACTTATATCGCAAGTATCTGATGCTAAATCATTTTTTTCACATGATTTTGAAGCTAAACCTTCTACATCGCATTGATATGAAGCTACTTCATGTGTTTCGCATGGATTTGAAGCTAAACCTTCTACATCGCATTGATATGACGCTAATTCATGTGTTTCGCATGGATTTGAAGCTAACTCGTTTGTTTCGTCTGCAATTGAAGCTGTATCACTTATATCCCAATTGCTTGAAGCTAAATCATTTGTTTCGCATGGATTTGAAGCTAAACCTTCTACATCGCATTGATTTGAAGCAAAATCATGTGATTCGCTTGGGTTTGAAGCTAACTCGTTTGTTTCCCCTGCATTTGAAGCTATATCACTTATATCCCAAGTGTTTGAAGCTAAATCATTTGTTTCGCATGGATTTTAAGCTAAACCTAATACATCGCAATGATATGAAGCTAAATCATGGGTTGCGCTTGAATTTGTAGCTAAACCTTCAACATCGCATTAATTTGCAGCTAAATCATGTGTTTCGCATGGATTTGAAGCTATCTCGATTGTTTCGTCTGCACTTGAAACTATATCACTTATATCGCAAGTATCTGAAGCTAAGTCATTTGTCATGCATGGATTTGAAGCTACACCTTTCACACAGCACTGATTTGGGGCTTAATAGTGTGTTTTGCATGGATTTGAAGCTAACTCGTATGTTTCCTCTGCATTTGAAGCTATATCACTTATATCGCAAGTATCTGATGCTAAATCATGTGTTTTGCATGGATTTGAAGCTAACTCGTATGTTTCCCCTGCATTTGAAGCTATATCACTTATATCGCAAGTATCTGATGCTAAATAATTTTTTTCGCATGGATTTGAAGCTAAACCTACTACATCGCTTTGATTTGCAGATAAATCATTTGTTTCGCATGGATTTGAAGCTAACTGGTTTGTTTCCCCTACATTTGAAGCTATATCACATATATCGCAAGTATCTGATCCTAAATCATTTGTTTCGCATGGATTTGAAGCTAAACCTTCTACATCTCATTGATTTGCTTCCAAATCATGTGTTTCGCATGGATTTGAAGCTAAACCTAATACATCGCATTGATATGAAGCTAAATCATGTGTTTCGCTTGGATTTGTAGCTAAACCTTCAACATCGCATTAATTTGCAGCTAAATCATTTGTTTCGCATGGATTTGAAGCTAAGCCTTCTACTTCGTATAAATTTGAAGCTAAATGATATGTATCGCATGGATTTTGAAGCTAACTCGTTTGAGTCGTCTGCATTTGAAGCTATATCACTTATATCCCAATTGATAGAAGCTAAATCATTTGTTTCGCATGGATTTGAAGCTAAACCTTCTACATCGCATTGATTTGAAGCTAATTCATGTGTTTCGCATGGATTTGAAGCTAGCTCGTTTGTTTCTCCTGCATTTGAAGCTAACTCGTTTGTTTCCCCTGCATTTGAAGCTATATCACTTATATCGCAAGTATCTGATGCTAAATCATTTTTTTCACATGATTTTGAAGCTAAACCTTCTACATCGCATTGATATGAAGCTACTTCATGTGTTTCGCATGGATTTGAAGCTAAACCTTCTACATCGCATTGATATGACGCTAATTCATGTGTTTCGCATGGATTTGAAGCTAACTCGTTTGTTTCGTCTGCAATTGAAGCTGTATCACTTATATCCCAATTGCTTGAAGCTAAATCATTTGTTTCGCATGGATTTGAAGCTAAACCTTCTACATCGCATTGATTTGAAGCAAAATCATGTGATTCGCTTGGGTTTGAAGCTAACTCGTTTGTTTCCCCTGCATTTGAAGCTATATCACTTATATCCCAAGTGTTTGAAGCTAAATCATTTGTTTCGCATGGATTTTAAGCTAAACCTAATACATCGCAATGATATGAAGCTAAATCATGGGTTGCGCTTGAATTTGTAGCTAAACCTTCAACATCGCATTAATTTGCAGCTAAATCATGTGTTTCGCATGGATTTGAAGCTATCTCGATTGTTTCGTCTGCACTTGAAACTATATCACTTATATCGCAAGTATCTGAAGCTAAGTCATTTGTCATGCATGGATTTGAAGCTACACCTTTCACACAGCACTGATTTGGGGCTTAATAGTGTGTTTTGCATGGATTTGAAGCTAACTCGTATGTTTCCTCTGCATTTGAAGCTATATCACTTATATCGCAAGTATCTGATGCTAAATCATGTGTTTTGCATGGATTTGAAGCTAACTCGTATGTTTCCCCTGCATTTGAAGCTATATCACTTATATCGCAAGTATCTGATGCTAAATAATTTTTTTCGCATGGATTTGAAGCTAAACCTACTACATCGCTTTGATTTGCAGATAAATCATGTGTTTCGCATGGATTTGAAGCTAACTGGTTTGTTTCCCCTACATTTGAAGCTATATCACATATATCGCAAGTATCTGATCCTAAATCATTTGTTTCGCATGGATTTGAAGCTAAACCTTCTACATCGCATTGATTTGCTTCTAAATCATGTGTTTCGCATGGATTTGAAGCTAAACCTAATACATCGCATTGATATGAAGCTAAATCATGTGTTTCGCTTGGATTTGTAGCTAAACCTTCAACATCGCATTAATTTGCAGCTAAATCATGTGTTTCGCATGGATTTGAAGCTAAACCTTCTACATCGCATTGATATGAAGCTAATTCATGTGTTTCGCATGGATTTGAAGCTAACTCGTTTGTTTCGTCTGCAATTGAAGCTATATCACTTATATCCCAATTGCTTGAAGCTAAATCATTTGTTTCGCATGGATTTGAAGCTAAGCCTTCTACTTCGTATAAATTTGAAGCTAAATGATATGTATCGCATGGATTTTGAAGCTAACTCGTTTGAGTCGTCTGCATTTGAAGCTATATCACTTATATCCCAATTGATAGAAGCTAAATCATTTGTTTCGCATGGATTTGAAGCTAAACCTTATACTTCGCATGGATTTGAAGCTAAATCATATGTTTCACTTCGATATGAAGCTAACTCGTTTGTTTCGTCTGCATTTGAAGCTATATCACTTATATCGCAAATATCTGAAGTTAAATCATTTGTGTCGCCTGAATTTGAAGCTAAACCTTCCACATAGCATTGATCTGAAGCTTAATCATGTGTTTCGCATGGATTTGAAGCTAGCTCCTTTGTTTCCCCTGCATTTGAAGCTGTATCACTTATATCGCAAGTATCTGATGCTAAATCATGTGTTTCACTTGGATTTGAAGCTACACCTTGTACTTTCGCATTGATTTGAAGCTAATTCATATGCTTCGTATGGATTTGAAGCTAACTCGTTTGTTTCGTCTGCAATTGAAGCTATATCACTTATATCCCAAGTGTTTGAAGCTAAAACATTCGTTTCGCATGGAGTTGAAGCTAAACCTTCTACATCGCATTGATTTGCTGCTAAATCATGTGTGTCGCATGGATTTGAAGCTAAGCCTTCTACATCGCATCGATTTGCATCTGAATCATGTGTTTCGCATGGATTTGAAGCTAACTCGTTTGTTTCCCCTGCATTTGAAGCTATATCACTTATATCCCAACTGTTTGATGCTAAATCATTTGTTTCGCATGGATTTGATGCTAACTCGTTCGTTTCCCCTGCATTTAAAGCTATATCACTTATATCGCAAGTATCTGAAGCTAAATCATTTGTGTTGCATGGATTTGAAGCTAAACCTTCCACATAACATTGATTTGAAGCTAAATCATGTGTTTCGCATGGATTTGAAACTAACTCCTTTGTTTCCCCTGCATTTGAAGCTATATCACTTATATCGCAAGTATCTGATGCTAAATCATTTTTTTCGCATGATTTTGAAGCTAAACATCCTACATCGCATTGATATGATGCTAATTCATGTGTTTCGCATGGATTTGAAGCTAACTCGTTTGTTTCGTCTGCAATTGAAGCTATATCACTTATATCCCAATTGCTTGAAGCTAAATCATTTGTTTCGCATGGATTTGAAGCTAAACCTTCTACATCGCATTGATTTGAAGCTAATTCATGTGTTTCACTTCGATATGAAGCTAACTCGTTTGTTTCGTCTGCATTTGAAGCTATATCACTTATATCGCAAATATCTGAAGTTAAATCATTTGTGTCGCCTGGATTTGAAGCTAAACCTGCCACATAGCATTGATCTGAAGCTTAATCATGTGTTTCGCATGGATTTGAAGCTAGCTCCTTTGTTTCCCCTGCATTTGAAGCTGTATCACTTATATCGCAAGTATCTGATGCTAAATCATGTGTTTCACTTGGATTTGAAGCTACACCTTGTACTTTCGCATTGATTTGAAGCTAATTCATATGCTTCGTATGGATTTGAAGCTAACTCGTTTGTTTCGTCTGCAATTGAAGCTATATCACTTATATCCCAAGTGTTTGAAGCTAAAACATTCGTTTCGCATGGAGTTGAAGCTAAACCTTCTACATCGCATTGATTTGCTGCTAAATCATGTGTGTCGCATGGATTTGAAGCAAAGCCTTCTACATCGCATCGATTTGCATCTGAATCATGTGTTTCGCATGGATTTGAAGCTAACTCGTTTGATTCGTCTGCAATTGAAGCTATATCACTTATATCCCGAGTGTTTGAAGCTAAATCACTTGTTTCACATGGATTTGAAGCTAAACCTTCTACTTCGCATTGATTTGGAGCTAAATCATTTGTCCGCATAGATTTGAAGCTAACTCGTTAGTTTCTCATGCATTTGAAGCTACATCACTTATATCCCAAGTGTTTGAAGCTAAAACATTTGTTTCGCATGGATTTGAAGCTAAACCTTATACTTCGCATGGATTTGAAGCTAAATCATATGTTTCACTTCGATATGAAGCTAACTCGTTTGTTTCGTCTGCATTTGAAGCTATATCACTTATATCGCAAATATCTGAAGTTAAATCATTTGTGTCGCCTGAATTTGAAGCTAAACCTTCCACATAGCATTGATCTGAAGCTTAATCATGTGTTTCGCATGGATTTGAAGCTAGCTCCTTTGTTTCCCCTGCATTTGAAGCTGTATCACTTATATCGCAAGTATCTGATGCTAAATCATGTGTTTCACTTGGATTTGAAGCTACACCTTGTACTTTCGCATTGATTTGAAGCTAATTCATATGCTTCGTATGGATTTGAAGCTAACTCGTTTGTTTCGTCTGCAATTGAAGCTATATCACTTATATCCCAAGTGTTTGAAGCTAAAACATTCGTTTCGCATGGAGTTGAAGCTAAACCTTCTACATCGCATTGATTTGCTGCTAAATCATGTGTGTCGCATGGATTTGAAGCTAAGCCTTCTACATCGCATCGATTTGCATCTGAATCATGTGTTTCGCATGGATTTGAAGCTAACTCGTTTGTTTCCCCTGCATTTGAAGCTATATCACTTATATCCCAACTGTTTGATGCTAAATCATTTGTTTCGCATGGATTTGATGCTAACTCGTTCGTTTCCCCTGCATTTAAAGCTATATCACTTATATCGCAAGTATCTGAAGCTAAATCATTTGTGTTGCATGGATTTGAAGCTAAACCTTCCACATAACATTGATTTGAAGCTAAATCATGTGTTTCGCATGGATTTGAAACTAACTCCTTTGTTTCCCCTGCATTTGAAGCTATATCACTTATATCGCAAGTATCTGATGCTAAATCATTTTTTTCGCATGATTTTGAAGCTAAACATCCTACATCGCATTGATATGATGCTAATTCATGTGTTTCGCATGGATTTGAAGCTAACTCGTTTGTTTCGTCTGCAATTGAAGCTATATCACTTATATCCCAATTGCTTGAAGCTAAATCATTTGTTTCGCATGGATTTGAAGCTAAACCTTCTACATCGCATTGATTTGAAGCTAATTCATGTGTTTCACTTCGATATGAAGCTAACTCGTTTGTTTCGTCTGCATTTGAAGCTATATCACTTATATCGCAAATATCTGAAGTTAAATCATTTGTGTCGCCTGGATTTGAAGCTAAACCTGCCACATAGCATTGATCTGAAGCTTAATCATGTGTTTCGCATGGATTTGAAGCTAGCTCCTTTGTTTCCCCTGCATTTGAAGCTGTATCACTTATATCGCAAGTATCTGATGCTAAATCATGTGTTTCACTTGGATTTGAAGCTACACCTTGTACTTTCGCATTGATTTGAAGCTAATTCATATGCTTCGTATGGATTTGAAGCTAACTCGTTTGTTTCGTCTGCAATTGAAGCTATATCACTTATATCCCAAGTGTTTGAAGCTAAAACATTCGTTTCGCATGGAGTTGAAGCTAAACCTTCTACATCGCATTGATTTGCTGCTAAATCATGTGTGTCGCATGGATTTGAAGCAAAGCCTTCTACATCGCATCGATTTGCATCTGAATCATGTGTTTCGCATGGATTTGAAGCTAACTCGTTTGTTTCCCCTGCATTTGAAGCTATATCACTTATATCCCAACTGTTTGATGCTAAATCATTTGTTTCGCATGGATTTGATGCTAACTCGTTCGTTTCCCCTGCATTTAAAGCTATATCACTTATATCGCAAGTATCTGAAGCTAAATCATTTGTGTTGCATGGACTTGAAGCTAAACCTTCCACATAACATTGATTTGAAGCTAAATCATGTGTTTCGCATGGATTTGAAACTAACTCCTTTGTTTCCCCTGCATTTGAAGCTATATCACTTATATCGCAAGTATCTGATGCTAAATCATTTTTTTCGCATGATTTTGAAGCTAAACATCCTACATCGCATTGATATGATGCTAATTCATGTGTTTCGCATGGATTTGAAGCTAACTCGTTTGTTTCGTCTGCAATTGAAGCTATATCACTTATATCCCAATTGCTTGAAGCTAAATCATTTGTTTCGCATGGATTTGAAGCTAAACCTTCTACATCGCATTGATTTGAAGCTAATTCATGTGTTTCACTTCGATATGAAGCTAACTCGTTTGTTTCGTCTGCATTTGAAGCTATATCACTTATATCGCAAATATCTGAAGTTAAATCATTTGTGTCGCCTGGATTTGAAGCTAAACCTTCCACATAGCATTGATCTGAAGCTTAATCATGTGTTTCGCATGGATTTGAAGCTAGCTCCTTTGTTTCCCCTGCATTTGAAGCTGTATCACTTATATCGCAAGTATCTGATGCTAAATCATGTGTTTCACTTGGATTTGAAGCTACACCTTGTACTTTCGCATTGATTTGAAGCTAATTCATATGCTTCGTATGGATTTGAAGCTAACTCGTTTGTTTCGTCTGCAATTGAAGCTATATCACTTATATCCCAAGTGTTTGAAGCTAAAACATTCGTTTCGCATGGAGTTGAAGCTAAACCTTCTACATCGCATTGATATGATGCTAATTCATGTGTTTCGCATGGATTTGAAGCTAATTCGTTTGTTTCCCCTGCATTTGAAGCTATATCACATATATTGCAAGTATCTGATGCTAAATCATTTGCATCGCATGGATTTGAAGCTACACCTACTACATCACATTGATTTGCTGCTAAATCATGTGTTTCGCATGGAATTGAATCTAACTGGTTTGTTTCGTCTGCATTTGAGGCTATGTCCCTTATATCGCAAGTATCTGAAGCTAAATCATTGGCTTCGCATGGATCTGAAGCTAAACCTTATACATCGCATTGATTTGCTGCTAAATCATGTGTATCGCATGGATTTTGAAGCTTATTCGATTGCTTCGTCTGCATTTGAAGCTATGTCACTTATATCCCAAGTGTTTGAAGCTAAATCATTTGTTTCGCATGGATTTGAAGCTAGACCTTCTACATCGCATTGATTTGCTGCTAAATCATGTGATTCGCATGGAATTGAAGCTAACTGGTTTGTTTCATCTGCATTTGAAGCTATATCACTTATGTCGCTAGTATCTGAAGCTAAATCATTTGTTTCGCATGGATTTGAAGTTAAAGCTTTTACATAGCATTGATTTGCATCTAAATCATGTGTTTCGCTTGGATTTGAAGCTAACTCGTTAGTTTCATCTGCATTTGAAGCTATATCACTTATGTCGCTAGTATCTGAAGCTAAATCATTTGCGTCGCATGGATATGAAGCTAAACCTTCTACATGGTATTGTTTTGAAGCTAAACCTTCTACATCGCTTTGATTTGAAGCTAACTCATGTGTTTCGCATGGATTTGAAGCTAAATCGTTAGTCTTTGTCTGCATTTGAAGCTATATCACTTATATCGCTAGTATCTAAAGCTAAATCATTTGTTTCGCATGGATTTGAAGCTAAACTTTCTACAACGCATTGATTTGAAGCTAAATCATGTGATTCGCTTGGATTGGAAGCTAACTCGTTTGATTCGTCTTCATTTGAAGCTGTATCACTTATATCGCAAGTATCTGAATCTAAATCATTTGTGCCTCATGGATTTGAACCTAAACCTTCTACATAGCATTGATTTGCAGCTAAATCATGTGCTTCGCATGGATTTGAAGCCAACTCCTTATTCTTGTCTGCATTTGATGCTATATCACTTATATCGCTAGTATCTAAAGCTAAATCATTTGTTTCGCATGGATTTGAAGCTAAACTTTCTACATCGCATTGATTTGAAGCTAAATTATGTGATTCGCTTGGATTGGAAGCTAACTCGTTTGATTCGTCTGCATTTGAAGCTATGCCACTTATATCGCAAGTATCTGAAGCTAAATCATTGGTTTCGCATGGATTTGAAGCTAGACCTTCTACATCGCATTGATTCGAAGCTAAATCATTTTTTTCGCTAAGATTTGAAGCTAACTCGTTTGTTTCGTCTGTATTTGAAGATATATCACTTATATCGCAAGTATCTGAACCTAAATCATTTGTTTCTTATGGATTTGAAGCTAAGCCTTCTACCTCGCAAGTATCTGAAGCTAAATCATTGGTTTCGCATGGATTTGAAGCTAAACCTTCTACATCGCATTGATTCGAAGCTAAATCATTTGTTTCGCTTAGATTTGAAGCTAACTCGTTTGTTTCATCTGTATTTGAAGATATATCACTTATATCGCAAGTATCTGAACCTGAATCATTTGTTTCTTATGGACTTGAAACTAAGCCTTCTACCTCGCATTGATCTGAAGCTAAATCATTTGTTTCGCATGGATTTGAAGGTAAACCTTCTACATCGCATTGATTTGAAGCTAAATCATGTGATTCGCTTGGATTGGAAGCTAAGACGTTTATTTCGTCTGCATTTGAAGTTGTATCACTTATTTCGCTAGTATCTAAATCTAAATCATTTGTTTCGAATGGATTTAAAGCTAAACTTTCTACATCGCATTGATTTGAATCTAAATCATGTGATACGCTTGGATTGGAAGCAAACTCGTTTGTTTCGGCTGCATTTGAAGCTATGCCACTTATATCGCAAGTATCTGAAGCTAAATCATTGGTTTCGCCTGGATTTGAAGCTAATCCTTCTACTTCGAATTGATTTGAAGCTAAATCATTTGTTTCGCATAGATTTGAAGCTAAACCTTCTACATAGCATTGATTTGCAGCTAAATCATGTGTTTCGCATGGATTTGAAGCTAATTCCTTTGTTTCGTCTGCATCTGAAGCTATATCACATATATCCCAAATGTTCGAGGCTATATCTTTTACTTCGGATGGATTTGAAGCTAATCCTTCTACATCGCATTGATTTGATGCTAAATCATGTGTTTTGCATGAATTTAAAGCTAACTCGTTTGCTTCGTATTCATTTGAAGCTATATCACTTATATCGCAAGTATCTGATGCTAAATCATTTGTTTCGCATGGATTTGAAGCTAAACCTTCTACATCGCATTGATTTGCAGCTAAATCATGTGTTTTGCATGGATTTGAAGCTAAATCGTTTGCTTCGTCTGCATTTGAAGCTATATCACTTATATCCCAAGTGTTTGAAGCTAAATCATTTGTTTCGCATGGATTTGAAGCTAAACCTTCTACATCGCATTGATTTGCTGCTAAATCATGTGTTTTGCATGGATTTGAATTTAAATCGATTGCTTCGTCTGCATTTGAAGCTATATCACTTATATCCCAACTGTTTGAAGCTAAATCATTTGTGTCGCATGGATTTGAAGCTAAACCTTCCACATAGCATTGATTTGAAGCTTAATAATGTGTTTTGCATGGATTTGAAGCTAACTCGTTTGTTTCCCCTGCATATCAAGCTATATCTCTTATATCGCTAGTATCTCAAGCTAAATCATTGGTTTCGCATGCAGTTGTAGCTGAATAATGTATATCACAAGTATTTGTAGTTAAATCATTTCTTTCGCATCGATCTGAAGCAAACTCGATTGTTTCGCCTGCATTTGAAGCTATATAATTTATATCGCAAGTATTTGAAGCTGAATCATTTGTGTCGCATGGATATGAAGCTAAACCTTCCACATCGTATTGATTTGAAGCTAAACCTTCTACATCGCTTTGATTGAAGCTAAATCATGTGTTTCGATTGGATTCGAAGCTAACTTGTTTGTTTCGTCTGTTTTTGAAGCTACATCACATATATCGCAAGTATCTGATGCTAAATCATTTTTTTCGCATGATTTTGAAGCTAAACCTTCTACATCGCATTGATTTGCTGCTAAATCGTGTGTATCGCATGGATTTTGAAGCTAACTCGATTGCTTTGTCTGCATTTGAAGCTATGTCACTTATGTTCCAAGTGTTTGAAGCTAAATCATTTGTTTCGCATGGATTTGAAGTTAAACCTTCTACATCGCATTGATTTGCTACTAAATCATGTGTTTCGCATGGAGTTTGAAGCTAACTCGTTTGTTTCGTCTGCATTTGAAGCTATATCACTTATATAGCAAGTATCTGATGCTAAATCATTTTTTTCGCATGATTTTGAAGCTAAACCTTCTACATCGCATTGATTTGCTGCTAAATCATGTGTATCGCATGGATTTTAAAGCTAACTCGATTGCTTTGTCTGCATTTGAAGCTATGTCACTTATATTCCAAGTGTTTGAAGCTAAATCATTTGTTTCGCATGGATTTGAAGCTAAACCTTCTACATCGCATTGATTTGCTTCTAAATCATGTGTTTCGCATGGATTTGAAGCTAAACCTAATACATCGCATTGATATGAAGCTAAATCATGTGTTTCGCTTGGATTTGTAGCTAAACCTTCAACATCGCATTAATTTGCAGCTAAATCATGTGTTTCGCATGGATTTGAAGCTAAACCTTCTACATCGCATTGATATGAAGCTAATTCATGTGTTTCGCATGGATTTGAAGCTAACTCGTTTGTTTCGTCTGCAATTGAAGCTATATCACTTATATCCCAATTGCTTGAAGCTAAATCATTTGTTTCGCATGGATTTGAAGCTAAACCTTCTACATCGCATTGATTTGAAGCAAAATCATGTGATTCGCTTGGGTTTGAAGCTAATTCGTTTGTTTCCCCTGCATTTGAAGCTATATCACATATATCGCAAGTATCTGATGCTAAATCATTTGCATCGCATGGATTTGAAGCTAAACCTTCCACATAGCATTGATTTAAATCTTAATCATGTGCTTTGCATGGATTTGAAGCTAAGCCTTCTACTTCGTATAAATTTGAAGCTAAATGATATGTATCGCATGGATTTTGAAGCTAACTCGTTTGTGTCGTCTGCATTTGAAGCTATATCACTTATATCCCAATTGATAGAAGCTAAATCATTTGTTTCGCATGGATTTGAAGCTAAACCTCCTACATCGCATTGATTTGAAGCTAAATCATGTGATTCGCTTGGATTTGAAGTCAAATCGTTTACTTCCCCTGCATTTGAAGCTATATCACATATATCCAAGTGTTTGAAGCTCAATCATTTGCTTCGCATGGATTTGAAGCTAAGCCTTCTACTTCGCCTTGATTTGAAGCTAAATCATGTGTTTCGGTTGAATTTGAACCTAATTCGTTTGTATCGCATGCAGTTGAAGCAAAATCATGTATATCACATGTAATTGAAGATAAACCATTTGATTCGCTTTGATTTGAAGCTAAGCCTTCTACTTCGCATTGATTTGAAGCTGGACCATTTGTTTCGCATGAATATGAAGCTAACACGTTTGTTTCACATGCAGTTGAAGCGAAATTATGTATATCACATGTAATTGAAGCTAAACCATTTGATTCGCATGGATTTGAAGCTAACCCTTCTTCATCGCATTGATTTGAATCTAAATCATGTGTTTCGCATGAATTTCAATCCAAATAATGCGTTTCGCATGGATTTGAAGCTAACTCCTTTGTTTCCCCTGCATTTGAAGCTATATCACTTATATTCCAACTGTTTGAAGCTAAGTCATTTGTTTAGCATGGATTTGAAGCTAAACCTTATACTTCGCATACATTTGAAGCTAAATCATATGTTTCACTTGGCTATGAAGCTAAACCGTCTACGTCACATTGATTTGAAACTATATCATGTTTTTTGCATGGATTTGAAGCTAACTCGTTTGTTACCCCTGCATTTGAAGCTATATCACTTATATCGCATGTATCTGACGCTAAGTCATTTGTGTCGCATTGATTTGAAGCTAAACCTTCCACATCGCATTGGTTTCAAGCTATACCTTCTACATCGCATTGATTTGAAGCTTATTCATGTGTTTCGCATGGATTTGAAGCTAACTCGTTTGATTCGTCTGCAATTGAAGCTATATCACTTATATCCCAAGTGTTTGAAGCTAAATCACTTGTTTCACATGGATTTGAAGCTAAACCTTCTACTTCGCATTGATTTGGAGCTAAATCATTTGTCCGCATAGATTTGAAGCTAACTCGTTAGTTTCTCATGCATTTGAAGCTACATCACTTATATCCCAAGTGTTTGAAGCTAAAACATTTGTTTCGCATGGATTTGAAGCTAAACCTTATACTTCGCATGGATTTGAAGCTAAATCATATGTTTCACTTCGATATGAAGCTAACTCGTTTGTTTCGTCTGCATTTGAAGCTATATCACTTATATCGCAAATATCTGAAGTTAAATCATTTGTGTCGCCTGGATTTGAAGCTAAACCTTCCACATAGCATTGATCTGAAGCTTAATCATGTGTTTCGCATGGATTTGAAGCTAGCTCCGTTGTTTCCCCTGCATTTGAAGCTGTATCACTTATATCGCAAGTATCTGATGCTAAATCATGTGTTTCACGTGGATTTGAAGCTACACCTTGTACTTTCGCATTGATTTGAAGCTAATTCATATGCTTCGTATGGATTTGAAGCTAACTCGTTTGTTTCGTCTGCAATTGAAGCTATATCACTTATATCCCAAGTGTTTGAAGCTAAAACATTCGTTTCGCATGGAGTTGAAGCTAAACCTTCTACATCGCATTGATATGATGCTAATTCATGTGTTTCGCATGGATTTGAAGCTAACTCGTTTGTTTCGTCTGCAATTGAAGCTATATCACTTATATCCCAATTGCTTGAAGCTAAATCATTTGTTTCGCATGGATTTGAAGCTAAACCTTCTACATCGCATTGATTTGAAGCTAATTCATGTGTTTCGCATGGATTTGAAGCTAACTCGTTTGTTTCTCCTGCATTTGAAGCTAACTCGTTTGTTTCCCCTGCATTTGAAGCTATATCAGTTATATCGCAAGTATCTGATTCTAAATCATTTTTTTCGCATTGATTTGAAGCTAAACCTTCTACATCGCATTGATATGAAGCTAGTTCATGTGTTTCGCATGGATTTGAAGCTAACTCGTTTGTTTCGTCTGCAATTGAAGCTATATCACTTATATCGCAAGTATCTAAAGCTAAATCATTTGTTTCCCATGGATTTGAAGCTAAACCTTCAACATCGCATTGATTTGCAGCTAAATCATGTGTTTCGCATGGATTTGAACCTAACTCGTTTGAGTCGTCTGCATTTGAAGCTATATCACTTATATCCCAATTGCTTGAAGCTAGATCATTTGTTTCGCATGGTTTTGAAGCTAAACCTTCTACATCGCATTGATTTGAAGCTAAATCATGTGATTCGCTTGGATTTGAAGTCAACTCGTTTGCTTCCCCTGCATTTGAAGCTATATCACTTATATCCCAAGTGTTTGAAGCTCAATCATTTGCTTCGCATGGATTTGAAGCTAATCCTTCTACATCGCATTGATTTGCAGCTAAATCATGTGTTTCGCATGGATTTGAAGCTAACTCGATTGTTTCGTCTGCACTTGAAACTATATCACTTATATCGCAAGTATCTGAAGGTAAATCATTTGTTTCGCACGGATTTGGAGCTCAACCTTCTACATCGCTTTGATTTGCAGCTAAATCATGTGTTTCGCATGGATTTGAAGCTAACTCGTTTGTTTCCCCTGCATTTGAAGCTATATCACTTATATCGCAAGTATCTGATGCTAAATCATTTTTTTCGCATGATTTTGAAGCTAAACCTTCTACATCGCATTGATATGAAGCTACTTCATGTGTTTCGCATGGATTTGAAGCTAAACCTTCTACATCGCATTGATTTGAAGCAAAATTATGTGATTCGCTTGGGTTTGAAGCTACCTCGTTTGTTTCCCCTGCATTTGAAGCTATATCACTTATATCCCAAGTGTTTGAAGCTAAATCATTTGTTTCGCATGGATTTGAAGCTAAACCTAATACATCGCAATGATATGAAGCTAAATCATAGGTTTCGCTTGAATTTGTAGCTAAACCTTCAACATCGCATTAATTTGCAGCTAAATCATGTGTTTCGCATGGATTTGAAGCTAACTCGATTGTTTCGTCTGCACTTGAAACTATATCTCTTATATCGCAAGTATCTGAAGCTAAATCATTTGTCATGCATGGATTTGAAGCTACACCTTTCACACAGCACTGATTTGGGGCTTAATAGTGTGTTTTGCATGGATTTGAAGCTAACTCGTATGTTTCCCCTGCATTTGAAGCTATATCACTTATATCGCAAGTATCTGATGCTAAATCATGTGTTTTGCATGGATTTGAAGCTAACTCGTATGTTTCCTCTGCATTTGAAGCTATATCACTTATATCGCAAGTATCTGATGCTAAATAATTTTTTTCGCATGGATTTGAAGCTAAACCTACTACATCGCTTTGATTTGCAGATAAATCATGTGTTTCGCATGGATTTGAAGCTAATTCGTTTGTTTCCCCTGCATTTGAAGCTATATCACATATATCGCAAGTATCTGATGCTAAATCATTTGCATCGCATGGATCTGAAGCTAAACCTTATACATCGCATTGATTTGCTGCTAAATCATGTGTATCGCATGGATTTTGAAGCTTATTCGATTGCTTCGTCTGCATTTGAAGCTATGTCACTTATATCCCAAGTGTTTGAAGCTAAATCATTTGTTTCGCATGCATTTGAAGCTAGACCTTCTACATCGCATTGATTTGCTGCTAAATCATGTGATTCGCATGGAATTGAAGCTAACTGGTTTGTTTCATCTGCATTTGAAGCTATATCACTTATGTCGCTAGTATCTGAAGCTAAATCATTTGTTTCGCATGGATTTGAAGTTAAAGCTTTTACATAGCATTGATTTGCATCTAAATCATGTGTTTCGCTTGGATTTGAAGCTAACTCGTTAGTTTCATCTGCATTTGAAGCTATATCACTTATGTCGCTAGTATCTGAAGCTAAATCATTTGCGTCGCATGGATTTGAAGCTAAACCTTCCACATAGCATTGATTTGAAGCTTAATCATGTGTTTTGCATGGATTTGAAGCTAACTCGTTTGTTTCCCCTGCATTTGAAGCTATATCACTTATATCGCAAGTATCTGATGCTAAATCGTTTGTTTCGCTTCGATTTGAAGCTATACCATCTACATTGCATTGATTTGCAGCTAAATCATGTGTTCAGCATGGATTTGTAGCTAACTCGTTTGTTTCGTCTGCATTTGAAGCTATATCACTTATATCCCAAGTGTTTGAAGCTAAATCATTTGTTTCGCATGGATTTGAAGCTAATCCTTCTAAATCGCATTGATTTGATGCTAAATCATGTGTTTCGCGTGAATTTGAAACAAACTCCTTTGTATCGTCTGCATTTGAAGCTATATTACTTATATCCCAAGTGTTTGAAGTAAATCACTTGTTTCGCGTGGATTTGAAGCTAAACCTTCTATATCGCATTGATTTGAAGCTAAATTATGTGATTCGCTTGGATTTGAAGCTAACCCGTTTGTTTCGTCTGCATTTAAAGCTATATCACATATATCGCAAGTATCTGAAGCTAAATCATTGGTTTCGCGTGGATTTGAAGCTAATCCTTCTACTTCGAATTGATTTGAAGCTAAATCATTTGTTTCGCATAGATTTGAAGCTAAACCTTCTACATAGCATTGATTTGCAGCTAAATCATGTGTTTCGCATGGATTTGAAGCTAATTCCTGTGTTTCGTCTGCATCTGAAGCTATATCACATATATCCCAAATGTTCGAGGCTATATCTTTTACTTCGGATGGATTTGAAGCTAATCCTTCTACATCGCATTGATTTGATGCTAAATCATGTGTTTTGCATGAATTTAAAGCTAACTCGTTTGCTTCGTCTTCATTTGAAGCTATATCACTTATATCCCAAGTGTTTGAATCTAAATCATTTGTTTCGCATGGATTTGAAGCTAAACCTTCTACATCGCATTGTTTTGCTGCTAAATCATTTGTTTCGCTTGGATTTGAAGCTAACTCGTTAGTTTCATCTGCATTTGAAGCTATATCACTTATGTCGCTAGTATCTGAAGCTAAATCATTTGCGTCGCATGGATTTGAAGCTAAACCTTCCACATAGCATTGATTTGATGCTAAATCATGTGTTTTGCATGAATTTGAAGCTAACTCGTTTGCTTCGTCTTCATTTGAAGCTATATCACTTATATCCCAAGTGTTTGAATCTAAATCATTTGTTTCGCATGGATTTGAAGTTAAAGCTTTTACATAGCATTGATTTGCATCTAAATCATGTGTTTTGCATGGATGTGAAGCTAACTAGTTTGTTTCCCCTGCATTTGAAGCTATATCACTTACATCGCAAGTATCTGATGCTAAATCATTTGTTTCGCATGGATTTGAAGCTAAACCTTCTACATCGCATTGATTTGCAGCTAAATCATGTGTTTTGCATGAATTTGAAGCTAAATCGTTTGCTTCGTCTGCATTTGAAGCTATATCACTTATATCCCAAGTGTTTGAAGCTAAATCATTTGTTTCGCCTGCATTTGAAGCTATATAATTTATATCGCAAGTATTTGAAGCTGAATCATTTGTGTCGCATGGATATGAAGCTAAACCTTCTACATCGTATTGATTTGAAGCTAAACCTTCTACATCGCTTTGATTGAAGCTAAATCATGTGTTTCGCTCGGATTTGAAGCTAACTCGTTTGATTCGTCTGCATTTGAAGCTTTATCAATTATATCCCAAGTATTTGAAGCTAAATCGTTCGTTTCGCATGGATTTGAATCTAAACCTTATAAATCGCATTGATTTGAAACTAAATCACGTGTGTCGCTTGGATTTGAGGCTAAACCATCTACATCGCATTGATTTGAAGCTAAATCATGTGTTTCGCATGGATTTGAAGCTAACTCGTTTGTTTCGCATGCAGTTGATGCTAAATCATGTATATCACAATTATCTGAAGCTAAACCATTTGTTCCGCATGGATTTTAAGCTAAACCTTCTACATCGCATTGATTTGAAGCTGACTCGTTTGTTTCGTCCGCATTTGAAGCAATATCACTTATATCCCAACTGTTTGAAGCTAAATCAATTGTTTCGCATGGATTTGAAGCTAATTCGTTTGTTTCGCCTGCATTTGAAGCTATATCGCTTATAACGCAAGTATTTGAAGCTACATCGTTTGATTCGCATTGATTTGAAGCTTAGCCTTCTACATCGCATTAATTTGAATCTAAATCATGTCTTTTGCATGGATTTGTAGCTAACTCGTTTGTTTCCTCTGCATTTGAAGCTATATCACTTATATCGCAAGTATCTGAACCTAAATCATTTGTTTCGCATGGATTTGAAGCTAAGCCTTCTACTTCGCATCGATTTGAAGCTAAATGATGTGTATCGCCTGGATTACGAAGCTAACTCGTTTGATTCGACTGCATTTGAAGCTATATCACTTATATACCACTCGTTTGAAGCTAAATCATTTGTGTCGCATGGATTTGAAGCAAAACCTTCTACATGGCATTGATTTGAAGCTAAATCATGTGTTTCGCTTGGATTTGAAGCTAAACCTTCTACATTGCATTGATTTGAAGATAAATCATGTGTATCGCACGGATTTTGAAGCTAACTCGTTTGTTTCGTCTGCATTTGAAGCTATATCACTTATATCCCAAATGTTTGAAGCTAATTCGTTTGTATCGCCTGCATTTGAAGCTTTATCAATTATATCCCAAGTATTTGAAGCTAAATCGTTCGTTTCGCATGGATTTGAATCTAAACCTTATAAATCGCATTGATTTGAAACTAAATCACGTGTGTCGCTTGGATTTGAGGCTAAACCATCTACATCGCATTGATTTGAAGCTAAATCATGTGTTTCGCATGGATTTGAAGCTAACTCGTTTGTTTCGCATGCAGTTGATGCTAAATCATGTATATCACAATTATCTGAAGCTAAACCATTTGTTCCGCATGGATTTTAAGCTAAACCTTCTACATCGCATTGATTTGAAGCTGACTCGTTTGTTTCGTCCGCATTTGAAGCAATATCACTTATATCCCAACTGTTTGAAGCTAAATCAATTGTTTCGCATGGATTTGAAGCTAATTCGTTTGTTTCGCCTGCATTTGAAGCTATATCGCTTATAACGCAAGTATTTGAAGCTACATCGTTTGATTCGCATTGATTTGAAGCTTAGCCTTCTACATCGCATTAATTTGAAGCTAAATCATGTCTTTTGCATGGATTTGTAGCTAACTCGTTTGTTTCCTCTGCATTTGAAGCTATATCACTTATATCGCAAGTATCTGAACCTAAATCATTTGTTTCGCATGGATTTGAAGCTAAGCCTTCTACTTCGCATCGATTTGAAGCTAAATGATGTGTATCGCCTGGATTACGTAGCTAACTCGTTTGATTCGACTGCATTTGAAGCTATATCACTTATATACCACTCGTTTGAAGCTAAATCATTTGTGTCGCATGGATTTGAAGCAAAACCTTCTACATGGCATTGATTTGAAGCTAAATCATGTGTTTCGCTTGGATTTGAAGCTAAACCTTCTACATTGCATTGATTTGAAGATAAATCATGTGTATCGCACGGATTTTGAAGCTAACTCGTTTGTTTCGTCTGCATTTGAAGCTATATCACTTATATCCCAAATGTTTGAAGCTAATTCGTTTGTATCGCCTGCATTTGAAGTTATATCATTTATATCGCAAGTATTTGGTGCGTAATCATCTGTTTCGCACGGATTTGAAGCTAAACCCACTACATCGCATTGATTTGTAGCTAAACCATGTGTATCGCATGGATTCGAAGCTAACTCGTTTGTTTCGTCTGCATTTGAAGCTACCTCACTTATACCGCAGGTATTGGAAGCTAAATCATTTGTTTCGCACGAAATTGCAGCTAAACCATGTGTTTCGCAAGAATTTAAAACTAAATCATGTGTTTCGAATGGAATTGAAGTTAAGCCTTCTAAATCGCATTGACTTGAAGCCGAATCATGTGTTTCGCAGGCATTAGAAACTAATTCGTTTGTTTCGCATGCAGTTGGAGCTGAATCATGGATTTCATAAGTATTTGGAGCTGAACATTTGTTTCGCATGAATATTAAGCTAAACCATTCGTTTCGCATGGATTTGAAGCTAATCCTTCTACTTCGAATTGATTTGAAGTTAAGTCATGTGTGTCTCATGGATTTGAAGCTAACTCGTTTGTTTCGCATGCAGTTGAAGCTATATCACCTATATCCGAAGTGTGTGAAGCTCAATCATGTGTTTTGCATGGATATGAAGCTAACTCGTTTGATTCCCCTGCATTTGAAGCTATATCACTAATATTCGAAGTGTGTGAAGCTCACTCATTTGTTTCGCATGGATTTGAAGCTAACTCGTTTGTTTCGCCTGCATTTGATGCTATATCACTAATATCCCAAATGCTTGAAGAGAACTCATTTATTTCGCCTGAATTTGAAGCTGTATCACTTTCATCGCAAGTATTTCAAGAAAAATCATGTGTTTCGCATGGATTTGAATCTAAACCTTCTACATCGTATTGATGTGCTGCTAATTCATGTGTTTCGCATGGATTTGGAGCTGATCCTTCTACTTCGAATTGATTTGAAGCTAAATCATGTATTTCGCATGGATTTGAAGCTAACTCGTTTGTTTCCCGTGCATTTGAAGCTATATCACTTATATCGATAAGTATCTGATGCTAAGTCATTTGCTTCGCATGGATTTGAAGCTAATCATTCTACACCGCATTGATTTGAAGCTAAATCATGTGTTTCGCATGGATTTGAAGCTAACTCGTTAGTGTCGCCTGCATTTGAAGCTATATCACTTATATCGCTAGTATCTGAAGCTAAATCATTTGTTTCGCATGGATTTGAAGTTAAAGCTTTTACATAGCATTGATTTGCATCTAAATCATGTGTTTCGCTTGGATTTGAAGCTAACTCGTTAGTTTCATCTGCATTTGAAGCTATATCACTTATGTCGCTAGTATCTGAAGCTAAATCATTTGATTCGCATGGATTTGAAGCTAAACATTCCACATAGCATTGATTTGAAGTTTAATAATGTGTTTTGCATGGATTTGAAGCTAACTCGTTTGTTTCCCCTGCATATCAAGCTATATCTCTTATATCGCTAGTATCTCAAGCTAAATCATTGGTTTCGCATGCAGTTGTAGCTGAATAATGTATATCACAAGTATTTGTAGTTAAACCATTTCTTTCGCATCGATCTGAAGCAAACTCGATTGTTTCGCCTGCATTTGAAGCTATATAATTTATATCGCAAGTATTTGAAGCTGAATCATTTGTGTCGCATGGATATGAAGCTAAACCTTCTACATCGTATTGATTTGAAGCTAAACCTTCTACATCGCTTTGATTGAAGCTAAATCATGTGTTTCGATTGGATTCGAAGCTAACTTGTTTGTTTCGTCTGTTTTTGAAGCTACATCACATATATCGCAAGTATCTGAACCTACATCATTTGTTTCGCATGGATTTGAAGCTAAGCCTTCTACATCGCATTGATTTGAAGCTAAATCATGTGTTTCGCTCGGATTTGAAGCTAACTCGTTTGATTCGACTGCATTTGAAGCTTTATCAATTATATCCCAAGTATTTGAAGCTAAATCGTTCGTTTCGCATGGATTTGAATCTAAACCTTATAAATCGCATTGATTTGAAACTAAATCACGTGTGTCGCTTGGATTTGAGGCTAAACCATCTACATCGCATTGATTTGAAGCTAAATCATGTGTTTCGCATGGATTTGAAGCTAACTCGTTTGTTTCGCATGCAGTTGTTGCTAAATCATGTATATCACAATTATCTGAAGCTAAACCATTTGTTCCGCATGGATTTTAAGCTAAACCTTCTACATCGCATTGATTTGAAGCTGACTCGTTTGTTTCGTCCGCATTTGAAGCAATATCACTTATATCCCAACTGTTTGAAGCTAAATCAATTGTTTCGCAAGGATTTGAAGCTAATTCGTTTGTTTCGCCTGCATTTGAAGCTATATCGCTTATAACGCAAGTATTTGAAGCTACATCGTTTGATTCGCATTGATTTGAAGCTTAGCCTTCTTCATCGCATTAATTTGAAGCTAAATCATGTCTTTTGCATGGATTTGTAGCTAACTCGTTTGTTTCCTCTGCATTTGAAGCTATATCACTTATATCGCAAGTATCTGAACCTAAATCATTTATTTCGCATGGATTTGAAGCTAAGCCTTCTACTTCGCACCGATTTGAAGCTAAATGATGTGTATCGCCTGGATTACGAAGCTAACTCGTTTGATTCGACTGCATTTGAAGCTATATCACTTATATACCACTCGTTTGAAGCTAAATCATTTGTGTCGCATGGATTTGAAGCAAAACCTTCTACATCGCATTGATTTGAAGCTAAATCATGTGTTTCGCTTGGATTTGAAGCTACACCTTCTACATTGCATTGATTTGAAGATAAATCATGTGTATCGCACGGATTTTGAAGCTAACTCGTTTGTTTCGTCTGCATTTGAAGCTATATCACTTATATCCCAAATGTTTGAAGCTAATTCGTTTGTATCGCCTGCATTTGAAGTTATATCATTTATATCGCAAGTATTTGGTGCGTAATCATCTGTTTCGCACGGATTTGAAGCTAAACCCACTACATCGCATTGATTTGTAGCTAAACCATGTGTATCGCATGGATTCGAAGCTAACTCGTTTGTTTCCCCTACATTTGAAGCTATATCACTTATATCGCAAGTATCTGAAGCTAAATCATTGATTTCGCATGGATTTGAAGCTAAACCTTCTACATCGCATTGATTTGCTGCTAAATCGGGTGTTTCGCATGGATTTGTAGCTAACTCGTTTGTTTCGTCTGCATTTGAAGCTATGTCACTTATATCCCAAGTGTTTGCAGCTAAATCATTTGTTTCGCATGGATTTGAAGCTAAACCTTCTACATCGCATTGATTCGAAGCTAAATCATTTGTTTCACATGGGATTGAAGCTAACTGGTTTGTTTCGTATGCATTTGAAGCTATGCCACTTATATCGCAAGTATCTGAAGCTAAATCATTGGTTTCGCATGGTTTTGAAGCTAAACCTTCTACATCGCATTGATTTGCTGCTAAATCATGTGTTTCGCATGGATTTGAAGCTAACTCGTTTGATGCGTCTGCATTTGAAGCTACGTCACTTATATCGCAATTATCTGAAGCTAAATCATTGGTTTCGCATGGGTTTGAAGCTAAACCTTCTACATCGCATTGATTTGTTGCTAAATCATGTGTTTCGCATGGATTTGAAGCTAACTCGTTTGTTTCGTCTGCATTTGAAGCTATGTCACTTATATCGCTAGTATCTCAAGCTAAATCATTGGTTTCGCATGCAGTTGTAGCTGAATAATGTATATCACAAGTATTTGTAGTTAAACCATTTCTTTCGCATGGATCTGAAGCAAACTCGTTTGTTTCGCCTGCATTTGAAGCTATATAATTTATATCGCAAGTATTTGAAGCTGAATCATTTGTGTCGCATGGAAATGAAGCTAAACCTTCTACATCGTATTGATTTGAAGCTAAACCTTCTACATCGCTTTGATTGAAGCTAGATCATGTGTTTCGCTTGGATTTGAAGCTAACTCGTTAGTCTTGTCTGCATTTGAAGCTATATCACTTATATCGCTAGTATCTAAAGCTAAATCCTTTGTTTCGCATGGATTTGAAGCTAAACTTTCTACATCGCATTGATTTGAAGCTAAATCATGTGTTTCGCATGCATTTGAAGCTAACTCGTTTGTATCGTCTGCATTTTAAGCTATATCACTTATATCGCTAGTATGTGAAGCTAAATCGTTTGTTTCGCTTCGATTTGGAGCTAAACCTTCCACATCGCATTAATTTTAACTAAATCATTTGTTTCGCATGGATTTGAAGCTAATCCTTCTAAATCGCATTGGTTTGATGCTAAATCATGTGTTTCGCGTGAATTTGAAACAAACTCCTTTGTATCGTCTGCATTTGAAGCTATATTACTTATATCCCAAGTGTTTGAAGTAAATCACTTGTTTCGCGTGGATTTGAAGCTAAACCTTCTATATCGCATTGATTTGAAGCTAAATTATGTGATTCGCTTGGATTTGAAGCTAACCCGTTTGTTTCGTCTGCATTTAAAGCTATATCACATATTTCGCAAGTATCTGAAGCTAACTAATTTGTTTCGCATGCAGTTGTAGCTGAATAATGTATATCACAAGTATTTGTAGTTAAACCATTTCTTTCGCATTCATCTGAAGCAAACTCGTTTGTTTCGCCTGCATTTGAAGCTATATAATTTATATCGCAAGTATTTCAAGATAAATCATTTGTGTCGCGTGGATATGAAGCTAAACCTTCTACATGGTATTGTTTTGAAGCTAAACCTTCTACATCGCTTTGATTTGAAGCTAACTCATGTGTTTCGCATGGATTTGAAGCTAAATCGTTAGTCTTGTCTGCATTTGAAGCTATATCACTTATATCGCTAGTATCTAAAGCTAAATCATTTGTTTCGCATGGATTTGAAGCTAAACTTTCTACAACGCATTGATTTGAAGCTAAATCATGTGATTCGCTTGGATTGGAAGCTAACTCGTTTGATTCGTCTTCATTTGAAGCTGTATCACTTATATCGCAAGTATCTGAATCTAAATCATTTGTGCCTCATGGATTTGAACCTAAACCTTCTACATAGCATTGATTTGCAGCTAAATCTTGCGCTTCGCATGGATTTGAAGCCAACTCCTTATTCTTGTCTGCATTTGATGCTATATCACTTATATCGCTAGTATCTAAAGCTAAATCATTTGTTTCGCATGGATTTGAAGCTAAACTTTCTACATCGCATTGATTTGAAGCTAAATTATGTGATTCGCTTGGATTGGAAGCTAACTCGTTTGATTCGTCTGCATTTGAAGCTATGCCACTTATATCGCAAGTATCTGAAGCTAAATCATTGGTTTCGCATGGATTTGAAGCTAGACCTTCTACATCGCATTGATTCGAAGCTAAATCATTTGTTTCGCTAAGATTTGAAGCTAACTCGTTTGTTTCGTCTGTATTTGAAGATATATCACTTATATCGCAAGTATCTGAACCTAAATCATTTGTTTCTTATGGATTTGAAGCTAAGCCTTCTACCTCGCAAGTATCTGAAGCTAAATCATTGGTTTCGCATGGATTTGAAGCTAAACCTTCTACATCGCATTGATTCGAAGCTAAATCATTTGTTTCGCTTAGATTTTAAGCTAACTCGTTTGTTTCATCTGTATTTGAAGATATATCACTTATATTGCAAGTATCTGAACCTGAATCATTTGTTTCTTATGGACTTGAAACTAAGCCTTCTACCTCGCATTGATCTGAAGCTAAATCATTTGTTTCGAATGGATTTGAAGGTAAACCTTCTACATCGCATTGATTTGAAGCTAAATCATGTGATTCGCTTGGATTGGAAGCTAAGACGTTTATTTCGTCTGCATTTGAAGTTGTATCACTTATTTCGCTAGTATCTAAATCTAAATCATTTGTTTCGAATGGATTTAAAGGTAAACTTTCTACATCGCATTGATTTGAATCTAAATCATGTGATACGCTTGGATTTGAAGCTAACTCGTTTGTGTCGAATGCAGTTGTAGCTAAATAATATATATCACGAGTATTTGTAGCTAAACCAGTAGTTTCGCATGGATTTGAAGCTAACTCGTTTGTTTCGTCCGCATTTGAAGCTATGTCACTTATACCGCAGGTATCTAAAGCTAAATTATTGGCTTCGCATGGATTTGAAGCTAAACCTTCTACATCGCATTGATTTGATGCTAAATCATGTGTTTTGCATGAATTTAAAGCTAACTCGTTTGCTTCGTCTTCATTTGAAGCTATATCACTTATATCCCAAGTGTTTGAATCTAAATCATTTGTTTCGCATGGATTTGAAGCTAAACCTTCTACATCCCATTGTTTTGCTGCTAAATCATTTGTTTCGCTTGGATTTGAAGCTAACTCGTTAGTTTCATCTGCATTTGAAGCTATATCACTTATGTCGCTAGTATCTGAAGCTAAATCATTTGCGTCGCATGGATTTGAAGCTAAACCTTCCACATAGCATTGATTTGATGCTAAATCATGTGTTTTGCATGAATTTGAAGCTAACTCGTTTGCTTCGTCTTCATTTGAAGCTATATCACTTATATCCCAAGTGTTTGAATCTAAATCATTTGTTTCGCATGGATTTGAAGTTAAAGCTTTTACATAGCATTGATTTGCATCTAAATCATGTGTTTTGCATGGATGTGAAGCTAACCAGTTTGTTTCCCCTGCATTTGAAGCTATATCACTTATATCGCAAGTATCTGAAGCTAAATCATTTGCGTCGCATGGATTTGAAGCTAAACCTTCCACATAGCATTGATTTGATGCTAAATCATGTGTTTTGCATGAATTTGAAGCTAACTCGTTTGCTTCGTCTTCATTTGAAGCTATATCACTTATATCCCAAGTGTTTGAATCTAAATCATTTGTTTCGCATGGATTTGAAGTTAAAGCTTTTACATAGCATTGATTTGCATCTAAATCATGTGTTTCGCTCGGATTTGAAGCTAACTCGTTTGATTCGTCTGCATTTGAAGCTTTATCAATTATATCCCAAGTATTTGAAGCTAAATCGTTCGTTTCGCATGGATTTGAATCTAAACCTTATAAATCGCATTGATTTGAAACTAAATCACGTGTGTCGCTTGGATTTGAGGCTAAACCATGTACATCGCATTGATTTGAAGCTAAATCATGTGTTTCGCATGGATTTGAAGCTAACTCGTTTGTTTCGCATGCAGTTGTTGCTAAATCATGTATATCACAATTATCTGAAGCTAAACCATTTGTTCCGCATGGATTTTAAGCTAAACCTTCTACATCGCATTGATTTGAAGCTGACTCGTTTGTTTCGTCCGCATTTGAAGCAATATCACTTATATCCCAACTGTTTGAAGCTAAATCAATTGTTTCGCAAGGATTTGAAGCTAATTCGTTTGTTTCGCCTGCATTTGAAGCTATATCGCTTATAACGCAAGTATTTGAAGCTACATCGTTTGATTCGCATTGATTTGAAGCTTAGCCTTCTTCATCGCATTAATTTGAAGCTAAATCATGTCTTTTGCATGGATTTGTAGCTAACTCGTTGTTTCCTCTGCATTTGAAGCTATATCACTTATATCGCAAGTATCTGAACCTAAATCATTTGTTTCGCATGGATTTGAAGCTAAGCCTTCTACTTCGCACCGATTTGAAGCTAAATGATGTGTATCGCCTGGATTACGAAGCTAACTCGTTTGATTCGACTGCATTTGAAGCTATATCACTTATATACCACTCGTTTGAAGCTAAATCATTTGTGTCGCATGGATTTGAAGCAAAACCTTCTACATCGCATTGATTTGAAGCTAAATCATGTGTTTCGCTTGGATTTGAAGCTACACCTTCTACATTGCATTGATTTGAAGATAAATCATGTGTATCGCACGGATTTTGAAGCTAACTCGTTTGTTTCGTCTGCTTTTGAAGCTATATCACTTATATCCCAAATGTTTGAAGCTAATTCGTTTGTATCGCCTGCATTTGAAGTTATATCATTTATATCGCAAGTATTTGGTGCGTAATCATCTGTTTCGCACGGATTTGAAGCTAAACCCACTACATCGCATTGATTTGTAGCTAAACCATGTGTATCGCATGGATTCGAAGCTAACTCGTTTGTTTCCCCTACATTTGAAGCTATATCACTTATATCGCAAGTATCTGAAGCTAAATCATTGATTTCGCATGGATTTGAAGCTAAACCTTCTACATCGCATTGATTTGCTGCTAAATCGGGTGTTTCGCATGGATTTGAAGCTAACTCGTTTGTTTCGTCTGCATTTGAAGCTATGTCACTTATATCCCCAGTGTTTGCAGCTAAATCATTGGTTTCGCATGGATTTGAAGCTAAACCTTCTACATCGCATTGATTCAAAGCTAAATCATTTGTTTCGCTTAGATTTGAAGCTAACTCGTTTGTTTCGTCTGCATTTGAAGCTATGCCACTTATATCGCAAGTATCTGAAGCTAAATCATTGGTTTCGCATGGTTTTGAAGCTAAACCTTCTACATCGCATTGATTTGCTGCTAAATCATGTGTTTCGCATGGATTTGAAGCTAACTCGTTTGATGCGTCTGCATTTGAAGCTACGTCACTTTTATCGCAATTATCTGAAGCTAAATCATTGGTTTCGCATGGGTTTGAAGCTAAACCTTCTACATCGCATTGATTTGTTGCTAAATCATGTGTTTCGCATGGATTTGAAGCTAACTCGTTTGTTTCGTCTGCATTTGAAGCTATGTCACTTATATCGCTAGTATCTCAAGCTAAATCATTGGTTTCGCATGCAGTTGTAGCTGAATAATGTATATCACAAGTATTTGTAGTTAAACCATTTCTTTCGCATGGATCTGAAGCAAACTCGTTTGTTTCGCCTGCATTTGAAGCTATATAATTTATATCGCAAGTATTTGAAGCTGAATCATTTGTGTCGCATGGAAATGAAGCTAAACCTTCTACATCGTATTGATTTGAAGCTAAACCTTCTACATCGCTTTGATTGAAGCTAGATCATGTGTTTCGCTTGGATTTGAAGCTAACTCGTTAGTCTTGTCTGCATTTGAAGCTATATCACTTATATCGCTAGTATCTAAAGCTAAATCCTTTGTTTCGCATGGATTTGAAGCTAAACTTTCTACATCGCATTGATTTGAAGCTAAATCATGTGTTTCGCATGCATTTGAAGCTAACTCGTTTGTATCGTCTGCATTTTAAGCTATATCACTTATATCGCTAGTATGTGAAGCTAAATCGTTTGTTTCGCTTCGATTTGGAGCTAAACCTTCCACATCGCATTAATTTTAACTAAATCATTTGTTTCGCATGGATTTGAAGCTAATCCTTCTAAATCGCATTGGTTTGATGCTAAATCATGTGTTTCGCGTGAATTTGAAACAAACTCCTTTGTATCGTCTGCATTTGAAGCTATATTACTTATATCCCAAGTGTTTGAAGTAAATCACTTGTTTCGCGTGGATTTGAAGCTAAACCTTCTATATCGCATTGATTTGAAGCTAAATTATGTGATTCGCTTGGATTTGAAGCTAACCCGTTTGTTTCGTCTGCATTTAAAGCTATATCACATATTTCGCAAGTATCTGAAGCTAACTAATTTGTTTCGCATGCAGTTGTAGCTGAATAATGTATATCACAAGTATTTGTAGTTAAACCATTTCTTTCGCATTCATCTGAAGCAAACTCGTTTGTTTCGCCTGCATTTGAAGCTATATAATTTATATCGCAAGTATTTCAAGATAAATCATTTGTGTCGCGTGGATATGAAGCTAAACCTTCTACATGGTATTGTTTTGAAGCTAAACCTTCTACATCGCTTTGATTTGAAGCTAACTCATGTGTTTCGCATGGATTTGAAGCTAAATCGTTAGTCTTGTCTGCATTTGAAGCTATATCACTTATATCGCTAGTATCTAAAGCTAAATCATTTGTTTCGCATGGATTTGAAGCTAAACTTTCTACAACGCATTGATTTGAAGCTAAATCATGTGATTCGCTTGGATTGGAAGCTAACTCGTTTGATTCGTCTTCATTTGAAGCTGTATCACTTATATCGCAAGTATCTGAATCTAAATCATTTGTGCCTCATGGATTTGAACCTAAACCTTCTACATAGCATTGATTTGCAGCTAAATCTTGCGCTTCGCATGGATTTGAAGCCAACTCCTTATTCTTGTCTGCATTTGATGCTATATCACTTATATCGCTAGTATCTAAAGCTAAATCATTTGTTTCGCATGGATTTGAAGCTAAACTTTCTACATCGCATTGATTTGAAGCTAAATTATGTGATTCGCTTGGATTGGAAGCTAACTCGTTTGATTCGTCTGCATTTGAAGCTATGCCACTTATATCGCAAGTATCTGAAGCTAAATCATTGGTTTCGCATGGATTTGAAGCTAGACCTTCTACATCGCATTGATTCGAAGCTAAATCATTTGTTTCGCTAAGATTTGAAGCTAACTCGTTTGTTTCGTCTGTATTTGAAGATATATCACTTATATCGCAAGTATCTGAACCTAAATCATTTGTTTCTTATGGATTTGAAGCTAAGCCTTCTACCTCGCAAGTATCTGAAGCTAAATCATTGGTTTCGCATGGATTTGAAGCTAAACCTTCTACATCGCATTGATTCGAAGCTAAATCATTTGTTTCGCTTAGATTTGAAGCTAACTCGTTTGTTTCATCTGTATTTGAAGATATATCACTTATATTGCAAGTATCTGAACCTGAGTCATTTGTTTCTTATGGACTTGAAACTAAGCCTTCTACCTCGCATTGATCTGAAGCTAAATCATTTGTTTCGAATGGATTTGAAGGTAAACCTTCTACATCGCATTGATTTGAAGCTAAATCATGTGATTCGCTTGGATTGGAAGCTAAGACGTTTATTTCGTCTGCATTTGAAGTTGTATCACTTATTTCGCTAGTATCTAAATCTAAATCATTTGTTTCGAATGGATTTAAAGGTAAACTTTCTACATCGCATTGATTTGAATCTAAATCATGTGATACGCTTGAATTTGAAGCTAACTCGTTTGTGTCGAATGCAGTTGTAGCTAAATAATATATATCACGAGTATTTGTAGCTAAACCAGTAGTTTCGCATGGATTTGAAGCTAACTCGTTTGTTTCGTCCGCATTTGAAGCTATGTCACTTATACCGCAGGTATCTAAAGCTAAATTATTGGCTTCGCATGGATTTGAAGCTAAACCTTCTACATCGCATTGATTTGATGCTAAATCATGTGTTTTGCATGAATTTAAAGCTAACTCGTTTGCTTCGTCTTCATTGAAGCTATATCACTTATATCCCAAGTGTTTGAATCTAAATCATTTGTTTCGCATGGATTTGAAGCTAAACCTTCTACATCCCATTGTTTTGCTGCTAAATCATTTGTTTCGCTTGGATTTGAAGCTAACTCGTTAGTTTCATCTGCATTTGAAGCTATATCACTTATGTCGCTAGTATCTGAAGCTAAATCATTTGCGTCGCATGGATTTGAAGCTAAACCTTCCACATAGCATTGATTTGATGCTAAATCATGTGTTTTGCATGAATTTGAAGCTAACTCGTTTGCTTCGTCTTCATTTGAAGCTATATCACTTATATCCCAAGTGTTTGAATCTAAATCATTTGTTTCGCATGGATTTGAAGTTAAAGCTTTTACATAGCATTGATTTGCATCTAAATCATGTGTTTTGCATGGATGTGAAGCTAACCAGTTTGTTTCCCCTGCATTTGAAGCTATATCACTTATATCGCAAGTATCTGAAGCTAAATCATTTGCGTCGCATGGATTTGAAGCTAAGCCTTCTACTTCGCACCGATTTGAAGCTAAATGATGTGTATCGCCTGGATTACGAAGCTAACTCGTTTGATTCGACTGCATTTGAAGCTATATCACTTATATACCACTCGTTTGAAGCTAAATCATTTGTGTCGCATGGATTTGAAGCAAAACCTTCTACATCGCATTGATTTGAAGCTAAATCATGTGTTTCGCTTGGATTTGAAGCTACACCTTCTACATTGCATTGATTTGAAGATAAATCATGTGTATCGCACGGATTTTGAAGCTAACTCGTTTGTTTCGTCTGCTTTTGAAGCTATATCACTTATATCCCAAATGTTTGAAGCTAATTCGTTTGTATCGCCTGCATTTGAAGTTATATCATTTATATCGCAAGTATTTGGTGCGTAATCATCTGTTTCGCACGGATTTGAAGCTAAACCCACTACATCGCATTGATTTGTAGCTAAACCATGTGTATCGCATGGATTCGAAGCTAACTCGTTTGTTTCCCCTACATTTGAAGCTATATCACTTATATCGCAAGTATCTGAAGCTAAATCATTGATTTCGCATGGATTTGAAGCTAAACCTTCTACATCGCATTGATTTGCTGCTAAATCGGGTGTTTCGCATGGATTTGAAGCTAACTCGTTTGTTTCGTCTGCATTTGAAGCTATGTCACTTATATCCCCAGTGTTTGCAGCTAAATCATTGGTTTCGCATGGATTTGAAGCTAAACCTTCTACATCGCATTGATTCAAAGCTAAATCATTTGTTTCGCTTAGATTTGAAGCTAACTCGTTTGTTTCGTCTGCATTTGAAGCTATGCCACTTATATCGCAAGTATCTGAAGCTAAATCATTGGTTTCGCATGGATTTGAAGCTAAACCTTCTACATCGCATTGATTTGCTGCTAAATCATGTGATTCGCTTGGATTGGAAGCTAAGTCCTATATTTCGTCTGCATTTGAAGCTGTATCACTTATATTGCAAGTATCTGAAGCTAAATCATTGGTTTCGCCTGGATTTGAAGCTAATCCTTCTACTTCGAATTGATTTGTAGCTAAATCACGTATTTCGCATGGATTTGAAGGTAACTCGTTTGTTTCCCCTCCATTTGAAGCTATATCACTTATATCGCTAGTAACTGAAGCTAAATCATTCGTGTCGCATGGATTTGAAGCTAAACCTTCCACATAGCATTGATTTGAAGCTTAATAATGTGTTTTGCATGGATTTGAAGCTAACTCGTTTGTTTCCCCTGCATTTCAAGCTATATCACTTATATCGCTAGTATCTGATGCTAAATCGTTTGTTTCGCTTCGATTTGAAGCTAAACCTTCCACATCGCATTGATTTGAAGCTAAGTCATGTGATTCGCTTGGATTGGAAGCTAAGTCCTTTATTTCGTCTGCATTTGAAGATATATCGCTTATATCGCAAGTATCTGATCCTAAATCATTTGATTCTTATGGATTTGAAGCTAAGCCTTCTACCTCGCATTGATTTGTAGCTAAATCATTTGTTTCGCATGGATTTGAAGCTAAACCTTCTACATCGCATTGATTTGAAGCTAAATCATGTGTTTCGCATGGATTTGAAGCTAACTCCTTTGTTTCGTCTGCATCTGAAGCTATATCACATATATCCCAAGTGTCCGAGGCTCTATCTTTTACTTCGGATGGATTTGAAGCTAATCCTTCTACATCGCATTGATTTGATGCTAAATCATGTGTTTCGCATGGATTTGAAGCTAACTCGTTAGTTTCGTCTGCATTTGAAGCTATATCACTTACATCGCAAGAATCTGATGCTAAATCATTTGTGTCACATGGATTTGAAGCTAAACCATCTACATACCATTGATTTGAAACTTAATAATATGTTTTGCATGGATTTGAAGCTAACTCGTTTGTTTCCCTTGCATTTCAAGCTATATCACTTATATCGCTAGTATCTGAGGCTAAATCGTTTGTTTCGCTTCGATTTGAAGCTAAACCATCCACATCGCATTAATTTTAACTAAATCATTTGTTTCGCATGGGATTGAAGCTAACTGGTTTTATTCGTCTGCATTTGAAGCTATGCCACTTATATCGCAAGTATCTGAAGCTAAATCATTTGTGTCTCATGGATTTGATGCTAAACTTTCTACATACCATTGATTTGCAGCCAAATCATGTGTTTCGCATGGATTTGAAGCTAACTCGCTTGTTTCGTCAGCATTTGAAGCTGTATCACTTATATCGCAAGTATCTGAAGCTAAATCATTTGTGTCTCATGGATTTGATGCTAAACTTTCTGCATACCATTGATTTGCAGCCAAATCATGTGTTTCGCATGGATTTGAAGCTAACTCGTATGTTTCGTCTGCATTTGAAGCTATATCACATATATTCCAATTGTTTGAAGCTCAATCATTTGCTTCGCATGGATTTGAAGCTAATGCTTGTACATCGCATAGATATGAAGCTAAATCATGTGTTTTGCTTGGATTTAAAGCTAACTCGTTTGTTTCGCCTGCATTTGAAGCTAAACCTTACACATAGCATTGATTTGAAGTTTAAACATGTGTTTTGCTTGGATATAAAGCTAACTCGTTTGTTTCGCCTGTATTTCAAGCTAAACCTTCCACATAGAATTGGTTTCAAGTTTAATCATGTGTTTTGCATGGATTTGAAGCTAGTCGTTTGTTTCCCCTACAATTGAAGCTATATCACTTATATCGCAAGTATCTAAAGCTAAATCATTCGTGTCGCATGGATTTGAAGCTAAACCTTCTACATCGCATTGATTTGAAGCTAAATCATGTGATTCGCATGGATTTGAAGCTAACTCGTTTGTTTCGTCTGCATTTGAAGCCATATCACATATAGCCCAAGTGTTTCAATCTCAATCATTTGATTCGCATGGATTTGAAGCTAATCATTCTACATCGCATTGATTTGATGCTAAATCATGTGCTTCGCATGGATTTGAAGCTAACTCGTTTGTTTCGTCTGCATTTGAAGCTATGTGACTTATATCCCAAGTGTTTGAAGCTTAATCATTTGTTTCGCATGGATTTGAAGCTAACTCGTTTGTTTCGTCTGCATTTGAAGCCATATCACATATAGCCCAAGTGTTTGAATCTCAATCATTTGATTCGCATGGATTTGAAGCTAAACCTTCTACATCGCATTGATTTGAAGCTAAATCATGTGATTCGCTTGATTGGAAGCTAACTCATTTATTTCGTCAGTATTTGAAGCTGTATCACTTATATCGCAAGTATCGGAAGCGAAATCATTTGTTTCGCTTCGATTTGAAGCTATACCTTCTACATTGCATTGATTTGCAGCTAAATCATGTATTCCGCATGGATTTGAAGCTAACTCGTTTATTTCGTCAGCATTTGAAGCTGTATCACTTATATCGCAAGTATCTGAAGCTAAATCATTTGTGTCTCATGGATTTGAAGCTAAACCTTCTACATAGCATTGATTTGCAGTTAAATCATGTGCTTCGCATGGATTTGAAGCTAATCCTTGTACATCGCATAGATTTGAAGCTAAATCATGTGTTTTGCTTGGATTTAAGGCTAACTCGTTTGTTTCGCCTGCATTTGAAGCTAAACCTTCCACATAGAATTGATTTGAAGTTTAAACATGTGTTTTGCTTGGATTTGAAGCTAACTCGTTTGTTTCCCCAACAATTGAAGCTATATCACTTATATCGCAAGTATCTAAAGCTAAATCATTTGTGTCGCATGGATTTGAAGCTAACTCGTTTGTATCGTCTGCATTTTAAGCTATATCACTTATATCGCTAGTATGTGAAGCTAAATCGTTTGTTTCGCTTCGATTTGGAGCTAAACCTTCCACATCGCATTAGTTTTAACTAAATCATTTGTTTCACATGGGATTGAAGCTAACTGGTTTGTTTCCCCTACATTTGAAGCTATATCACTTATATCGCAAGTATCTGATCCTAAATCATTCGTTTCTTATGGATATGAAGCTAAGCCTTCTACCTCGCATTGATTTGCAGCTGCATCATGTGTTTCGCTTGCATTTGAAGCTAACTCGTTTGTTTCGCATGCAGCTGAAGCTATATCACTTATCCCAAGTGTTTGAAGCTCAATCATTTGTTCCGCATGGATTTCAAGCTAAACCTTCTAAATGGCATTGATTTGAAGCTATGTCATGTGATTCGCTTGGATTTGAAGCTAACTCGTTTGTTTCGTCTGCATTTGAAGCTATATCATTTATATCGCAAGTATCTGATGCTAAATCATTTGTTTCGCATGGATTTGAAGCTAAACCTTCTACATCGCATTGATTCGAAGCTAAATCATTTGTTTCGCTTAGATTTGAAGCTAACTCGTTTGTTTCATCTGTATTTGAAGATATATCACTTATATTGCAAGTATCTGAACCTGAGTCATTTGTTTCTTATGGACTTGAAACTAAGCCTTCTACCTCGCATTGATCTGAAGCTAAATCATTTGTTTCGAATGGATTTGAAGGTAAACCTTCTACATCGCATTGATTTGAAGCTAAATCATGTGATTCGCTTGGATTGGAAGCTAAGACGTTTATTTCGTCTGCATTTGAAGTTGTATCACTTATTTCGCTAGTATCTAAATCTAAATCATTTGTTTCGAATGGATTTAAAGGTAAACTTTCTACATCGCATTGATTTGAATCTAAATCATGTGATACGCTTGAATTTGAAGCTAACTCGTTTGTGTCGAATGCAGTTGTAGCTAAATAATATATATCACGAGTATTTGTAGCTAAACCAGTAGTTTCGCATGGATTTGAAGCTAACTCGTTTGTTTCGTCCGCATTTGAAGCTATGTCACTTATACCGCAGGTATCTAAAGCTAAATTATTGGCTTCGCATGGATTTGAAGCTAAACCTTCTACATCGCATTGATTTGATGCTAAATCATGTGTTTTGCATGAATTTAAAGCTAACTCGTTTGCTTCGTCTTCATTTGAAGCTATATCACTTATATCCCAAGTGTTTGAATCTAAATCATTTGTTTCGCATGGATTTGAAGCTAAACCTTCTACATCCCATTGTTTTGCTGCTAAATCATTTGTTTCGCTTGGATTTGAAGCTAACTCGTTAGTTTCATCTGCATTTGAAGCTATATCACTTATGTCGCTAGTATCTGAAGCTAAATCATTTGCGTCGCATGGATTTGAAGCTAAACCTTCCACATAGCATTGATTTGATGCTAAATCATGTGTTTTGCATGAATTTGAAGCTAACTCGTTTGCTTCGTCTTCATTTGAAGCTATATCACTTATATCCCAAGTGTTTGAATCTAAATCATTTGTTTCGCATGGATTTGAAGTTAAAGCTTTTACATAGCATTGATTTGCATCTAAATCATGTGTTTTGCATGGATGTGAAGCTAACCAGTTTGTTTCCCCTGCATTTGAAGCTATATCACTTATATCGCAAGTATCTGAAGCTAAATCATTTGCGTCGCATGGATTTGAAGCTAAACCTTCCACATAGCATTGATTTGATGCTAAATCATGTGTTTTGCATGAATTTGAAGCTAACTCGTTTGCTTCGTCTTCATTTGAAGCTATATCACTTATATCCCAAGTGTTTGAATCTAAATCATTTGTTTCGCATGGATTTGAAGTTAAAGCTTTTACATAGCATTGATTTGCATCTAAATCATGTGTTTCGCTCGGATTTGAAGCTAACTCGTTTGATTCGTCTGCATTTGAAGCTTTATCAATTATATCCCAAGTATTTGAAGCTAAATCGTTCGTTTCGCATGGATTTGAATCTAAACCTTATAAATCGCATTGATTTGAAACTAAATCACGTGTGTCGCTTGGATTTGAGGCTAAACCATCTACATCGCATTGATTTGAAGCTAAATCATGTGTTTCGCATGGATTTGAAGCTAACTCGTTTGTTTCGCATGCAGTTGTTGCTAAATCATGTATATCACAATTATCTGAAGCTAAACCATTTGTTCCGCATGGATTTTAAGCTAAACCTTCTACATCGCATTGATTTGAAGCTGACTCGTTTGTTTCGTCCGCATTTGAAGCAATATCACTTATATCCCAACTGTTTGAAGCTAAATCAATTGTTTCGCAAGGATTTGAAGCTAATTCGTTTGTTTCGCCTGCATTTGAAGCTATATCGCTTATAACGCAAGTATTTGAAGCTACATCGTTTGATTCGCATTGATTTGAAGCTTAGCCTTCTTCATCGCATTAATTTGAAGCTAAATCATGTCTTTTGCATGGATTTGTAGCTAACTCGTTTGTTTCCTCTGCATTTGAAGCTATATCACTTATATCGCAAGTATCTGAACCTAAATCATTTGTTTCGCATGGATTTGAAGCTAAGCCTTCTACTTCGCACCGATTTGAAGCTAAATGATGTTTATCGCCTGGATTACGAAGCTAACTCGTTTGATTCGACTGCATTTGAAGCTATATCACTTATATACCACTCGTTTGAAGCTAAATCATTTGTGTCGCATGGATTTGAAGCAAAACCTTCTACATCGCATTGATTTGAAGCTAAATCATGTGTTTCGCTTGGATTTGAAGCTACACCTTCTACATTGCATTGATTTGAAGATAAATCATGTGTATCGCACGGATTTTGAAGCTAACTCGTTTGTTTCGTCTGCTTTTGAAGCTATATCACTTATATCCCAAATGTTTGAAGCTAATTCGTTTGTATCGCCTGCATTTGAAGTTATATCATTTATATCGCAAGTATTTGGTGCGTAATCATCTGTTTCGCACGGATTTGAAGCTAAACCCACTACATCGCATTGATTTGTAGCTAAACCATGTGTATCGCATGGATTCGAAGCTAACTCGTTTGTTTCCCCTACATTTGAAGCTATATCACTTATATCGCAAGTATCTGAAGCTAAATCATTGATTTCGCATGGATTTGAAGCTAAACCTTCTACATCGCATTGATTTGCTGCTAAATCGGGTGTTTCGCATGGATTTGAAGCTAACTCGTTTGTTTCGTCTGCATTTGAAGCTATGTCACTTATATCCCCAGTGTTTGCAGCTAAATCATTGGTTTCGCATGGATTTGAAGCTAAACCTTCTACATCGCATTGATTCAAAGCTAAATCATTTGTTTCGCTTAGATTTGAAGCTAACTCGTTTGTTTCGTCTGCATTTGAAGCTATGCCACTTATACCGCAAGTATCTGAAGCTAAATCATTGGTTTCGCATGGATTTGAAGCTAAACCTTCTACATCGCATTGATTTGCTGCTAAATCATGTGATTCGCTTGGATTGGAAGCTAAGTCCTATATTTCGTCTGCATTTGAAGCTGTATCACTTATATTGCAAGTATCTGAAGCTAAATCATTGGTTTCGCCTGGATTTGAAGCTAATCCTTCTACTTCGAATTGATTTGTAGCTAAATCACGTATTTCGCATGGATTTGAAGGTAACTCGTTTGTTTCCCCTCCATTTGAAGCTATATCACTTATATCGCTAGTAACTGAAGCTAAATCATTCGTGTCGCATGGATTTGAAGCTAAACCTTCCACATAGCATTGATTTGAAGCTTAATAATGTGTTTTGCATGGATTTGAAGCTAACTCGTTTGTTTCCCCTGCATTTCAAGCTATATCACTTATATCGCTAGTATCTGATGCTAAATCGTTTGTTTCGCTTCGATTTGAAGCTAAACCTTCCACATCGCATTGATTTGAAGCTAAGTCATGTGATTCGCTTGGATTGGAAGCTAAGTCCTTTATTTCGTCTGCATTTGAAGATATATCGCTTATATCGCAAGTATCTGATCCTAAATCATTTGATTCTTATGGATTTGAAGCTAAGCCTTCTACCTCGCATTGATTTGTAGCTAAATCATTTGTTTCGCATGGATTTGAAGCTAAACCTTCTACATCGCATTGATTTGAAGCTAAATCATGTGTTTCGCATGGATTTGAAGCTAACTCCTTTGTTTCGTCTGCATCTGAAGCTATATCACATATATCCCAAGTGTCCGAGGCTCTATCTTTTACTTCGGATGGATTTGAAGCTAATCCTTCTACATCGCATTGATTTGATGCTAAATCATGTGTTTCGCATGGATTTGAAGCTAACTCGTTAGTTTCGTCTGCATTTGAAGCTATATCACTTACATCGCAAGAATCTGATGCTAAATCATTTGTGTCACATGGATTTGAAGCTAAACCATCTACATACCATTGATTTGAAACTTAATAATATGTTTTGCATGGATTTGATGCTAACTCGTTTGTTTCCCTTGCATTTCAAGCTATATCACTTATATCGCTAGTATCTGAGGCTAAATCGTTTGTTTCGCTTCGATTTGAAGCTAAACCATCCACATCGCATTAATTTTAACTAAATCATTTGTTTCGCATGGGATTGAAGCTAACTGGTTTTATTCGTCTGCATTTGAAGCTATGCCACTTATATCGCAAGTATCTGAAGCTAAATCATTTGTGTCTCATGGATTTGATGCTAAACTTTCTACATACCATTGATTTGCAGCCAAATCATGTGTTTCGCATGGATTTGAAGCTAACTCGCTTGTTTCGTCAGCATTTGAAGCTGTATCACTTATATCGCAAGTATCTGAAGCTAAATCATTTGTGTCTCATGGATTTGATGCTAAACTTTCTGCATACCATTGATTTGCAGCCAAATCATGTGTTTCGCATGGATTTGAAGCTAACTCGTATGTTTCGTCTGCATTTGAAGCTATATCACATATATTCCAATTGTTTGAAGCTCAATCATTTGCTTCGCATGGATTTGAAGCTAATGCTTGTACATCGCATAGATATGAAGCTAAATCATGTGTTTTGCTTGGATTTAAAGCTAACTCGTTTGTTTCGCCTGCATTTGAAGCTAAACCTTACACATAGCATTGATTTGAAGTTTAAACATGTGTTTTGCTTGGATATAAAGCTAACTCGTTTGTTTCGCCTGTATTTCAAGCTAAACCTTCCACATAGAATTGGTTTCAAGTTTAATCATGTGTTTTGCATGGATTTGAAGCTAGTCGTTTGTTTCCCCTACAATTGAAGCTATATCACTTATATCGCAAGTATCTAAAGCTAAATCATTCGTGTCGCATGGATTTGAAGCTAAACCTTCTACATCGCATTGATTTGAAGCTAAATCATGTGATTCGCATGGATTTGAAGCTAACTCGTTTGTTTCGTCTGCATTTGAAGCCATATCACATATAGCCCAAGTGTTTCAATCTCAATCATTTGATTCGCATGGATTTGAAGCTAATCATTCTACATCGCATTGATTTGATGCTAAATCATGTGCTTCGCATGGATTTGAAGCTAACTCGTTTGTTTCGTCTGCATTTGAAGCTATGTGACTTATATCCCAAGTGTTTGAAGCTTAATCATTTGTTTCGCATGGATTTGAAGCTAACTCGTTTGTTTCGTCTGCATTTGAAGCCATATCACATATAGCCCAAGTGTTTGAATCTCAATCATTTGATTCGCATTGATTTGAAGCTAAACCTTCTACATCGCATTGATTTGAAGCTAAATCATGTGATTCGCTTGATTGGAAGCTAACTCATTTATTTCGTCAGTATTTGAAGCTGTATCACTTATATCGCAAGTATCGGAAGCGAAATCATTTGTTTCGCTTCGATTTGAAGCTATACCTTCTACATTGCATTGATTTGCAGCTAAATCATGTATTCCGCATGGATTTGAAGCTAACTCGTTTATTTCGTCAGCATTTGAAGCTGTATCACTTATATCGCAAGTATCTGAAGCTAAATCATTTGTGTCTCATGGATTTGAAGCTAAACCTTCTACATAGCATTGATTTGCAGTTAAATCATGTGCTTCGCATGGATTTGAAGCTAATCCTTGTACATCGCATAGATTTGAAGCTAAATCATGTGTTTTGCTTGGATTTAAGGCTAACTCGTTTGTTTCGCCTGCATTTGAAGCTAAACCTTCCACATAGAATTGATTTGAAGTTTAAACATGTGTTTTGCTTGGATTTGAAGCTAACTCGTTTGTTTCCCCAACAATTGAAGCTATATCACTTATATCGCAAGTATCTAAAGCTAAATCATTTGTGTCGCATGGATTTGAAGCTAACTCGTTTGTATCGTCTGCATTTTAAGCTATATCACTTATATCGCTAGTATGTGAAGCTAAATCGTTTGTTTCGCTTCGATTTGGAGCTAAACCTTCCACATCGCATTAGTTTTAACTAAATCATTTGTTTCACATGGGATTGAAGCTAACTGGTTTGTTTCCCCTACATTTGAAGCTATATCACTTATATCGCAAGTATCTGATCCTAAATCATTCGTTTCTTATGGATATGAAGCTAAGCCTTCTACCTCGCATTGATTTGCAGCTGCATCATGTGTTTCGCTTGCATTTGAAGCTAACTCGTTTGTTTCGCATGCAGCTGAAGCTATATCACTTATCCCAAGTGTTTGAAGCTCAATCATTTGTTCCGCATGGATTTCAAGCTAAACCTTCTAAATGGCATTGATTTGAAGCTATGTCATGTGATTCGCTTGGATTTGTAGCTAACTCGTTTGTTTCGTCTGCATTTGAAGCTATATCATTTATATCGCATGTATCTGATGCTAAATCATTTGTTTCGCATGGATTTGAAACTAAAACTTCTACATCGCATTGATTTGCAGCTGCATCATGTGTTTCGCATGGACTTGAAGCTAACTCGTTTGTTTCGCATGCAGCTGAAGCTATATCACTTATCCCAAGTGTTTGAAGCTCAATCATTTGTTTCGCATGGATTTGAAGCTAAACCTTCTAAATGGCATTTATTTGAAGCTAAGTCATGTGGATCGCTTGGATTTGAAGCAAACTCGTTTGTTTCGTCTGCATTTGAAGCTATATCATTTATATCGCAAGTATCTGATGCTAAATCATTTGTTTCGCATGGATTTGAAACTAAACCTTCTACATCGCATTGATTTGCAGCTGCATCATGTGTTTCGCATGGACTTGAGGCTAACTCGTTTGTTTCGCATGCAGCTGAAGCTATATCACTTATCCCAAGTGTTTGAAGCTCAATCATTTGTTTCGCATGGATTTGAAGCTAAACCTTCTACATCGCATTTATTTGCTGTTAAATCATGTGTTTCGCATGGATTTGGAGCTAAACCTTCTACATCGCATTGATTTGAAGCTAAATCATGTGTATCTCACGGATTAAGAAGCCAACTCGTTTGTTTCGTCTGCATTTGAAGCTATATCATTTGTATCGCAAGTATCTGATGCTAAATCATTTGTTTCGCATGGATTTGAAACTAAACCTTCTACATCGCATTGATTTGCAGCTGCATCATGTGTTTCGCATGGACATGAAGCTAACTCGTTTGTTTCGCATGCAGCTGAAGCTATATCACTTATCCCAAGTGTTTGAAGCTCAATCATTTGTTTCGCATGGATTTGAAGCTAAACCTTCTACATCGCATTTATTTGCTGTTAAATCATGTGTTTCGCATGGATTTGGAGCTAAACCTTCTACATCGCATTGATTTGAAGCTAAATCATGTGTATCTCACGGATTAAGAAGCCAACTCGTTTGTTTCGTCTGCATTTGAAGCTATATCATTTGTATCGCAAGTATCTGATGCTAAATCATTTGTTTCGCATGGATTTGAAACTAAATCTTCTACATCGCATTGATTTGCAGCTGCATCATGTGTTTCGCATGGACATGAAGCTAACTCGTTTGTTTCGCATGCAGCTGAAGCTATATCACTTATCCCAAGTGTTTGAAGCTCAATCATTTGTTTCGCATGGATTTGAAGCTAAACCTTCTAAATGGCATTGATATGAAGCTAACTCATGTGATTCGCTTGGATTTGAAGCTAACTCGTTTGTTGCGTCTGCATGTGAAGCTATATCACTTATATCGCAAGTATCTGAAGCTAAATTATTGGTTTCGCATGGATTTGAAGCTAAACTTTCTACATCGCATTGATTTGCTGCTAAATCATGTGTTTCGCATGGATTTGAAGCGAAACCTTCTACATCGCATAGATTTGAAGCTAGCCCGTTTGCTTCGTCGCCATTTGAAGCTTTATCACTTATATCGCAAGTATCTGAAGCTAAATCATTGGCTTCGCATGGATTTGAAGCTAAACCTTCTACATCGCATAGATTTGAAGCTAACTCGTTTGTTTCGTCCGCATTTGAAGCTATATCACTTATATCGCAAGTGTTTGAAGAAAAATAATGTCTTTCGCATGGAGTTGTAGGTAGCTCGTTTGTTTCGTCTGCATTTGAAGCTATATCACTTATATCGCACGTATCTGCAGCTAAATCAATTGCTTCGCCTGCATTTGAAGCTAAATCACTTCTATCGTATGTATTTGAAGAAAAATCATTTGTTTCGCTTGGATTTGAAGCTAAACCTTCTACATCGCATAGATTTGCAGCTAGCTCGTTTGCTTCGTCTGCATTTGTAATTATATCACTTATATCGCAAGTATCTCAAGCTAAATCATTGGTTTCGCATGGATTTGAAGCTAAACCTTCTACATCGTATAGATTTGAAGCTAGCCCGTTTGCTTCGTCGGCATTTGAAGCTTTATCACTTATATCGCAAATATTTGACGAAAAATCATGTGCTTTGCATGAATTTGAAGCCAACTCGTTTGTTTGATCTGCATTTGAAGCTATATCACTTATATAGCAAGTATCTGAACCTAAACCATTTGTTTCGCATGTATCTGAAGCTAACTCGTTTGTTGCGTCTGCATGTGAAGCTGTATCACTCTTAGATCGCAAGTATCTGGAGCTAAATTATTGGTTTCGCATGGATTTGAAGCTAAACCTTCTACATCGCATTTATTTGCTGTTAAATCATGTGTTTCGCATGGATTTGGAGCTAAACCTTCTACATCGCATTGATTTGAAGCTAAATCATGTGTATCTCACGGATTAAGAAGCCAACTCGTTTGTTTCGTCTGCATTTGAAGTTATATCACTTATATCGCAAGTATCTGAAGCTAATTCATTTGTTTCGCATGGATTTGAAGCTAAGCCTTCTACATCGCATTGATTTGAAGCTTAAGCATGTGCTTTGCATGAATTTGAAGCTAACTCGATTGTTTCCCCTGCATTTGAAGCTACATCACTTATATCGCAAGCATCTGAACCTAAACCATATGTTTCGCATGGATTTGAAGCTAAGCCTTCTACATCGCATTGAATTGAAGCTTAAGCATGTGTTTTGCATGGATTTGAAGCTAACTCGATAGTTTCCCCTGCGTTTGATGCTATATCATTATATCGCAAGTATCTGATGCTGAATCATTTGTTTCGCATGGATTTGAAGCTAGACCTTCTAAATCGCATATATTTGCAGCTAAATCATGTGATTCTCTTGGATTTGAAGCTAACACGTTTGTTTCGTCAGCATTTGAAGCTGTATCACTTACATCGCAAGTATCTGAAGCTAAATCATTGGTTTCGCATGGATTTGTAGCTAAACCTTCTACATCGTATAGATTTGAAGCTAGCCCGTTTGCTTCGTCGGCATTTGAAGCTTTATCACTTATATCGAAGGTATTTGAAGAAAAATCATGTGCTTTGCATGAATTTGAAGCCAACTCGTTTGTTTGGTCTGTATTTGAAGCTATATCACTTATATCGCCAGCATCTGAACCTAAACCATATGATTCGCATGGATTTGAAGCTAAACCTTCTACATGGCTTCGATTTGAAGCTAAATCATGTGTTTCGCTTGGATATGAAGCCAACTCGTTTGTTTCGTCTGCATTTGAGGCTATATCACTTATATCGCAAGTATCTGAACCTAAACCATTTGTTTCGCATGTATCTGAAGCTAACTCGTTTGTTGCGTCTGCATGTGAAGCTATAGCATTTATATCGCAAGTATCTGATGCTAAATCATTTGTTTCGCATGGATTTGAAACTAAACCTTCTACATCGCATTAATTTGCTGCTAAATCATGTGTTTCGCATGGATTTGAAGCTAAACCTTCTACATCGTATAGATTTGAAGCTAGCCCGTTTGCTTCGTCGGCATTTGAAGCTTTATCACTTATATCGCAAGTATTTGAAGAGAAATCATGTGCTCTGCATGAATTTGAAGCTAACTCGTTTGTTTCGTTTGCATTTGAAGCTATATCACTTATATCGCAAGTATCTGAATCTAAATCATCGGTTTCGCATGGATTTGAAGCTAAACCTTCTACATCGCATAGATTTGAAGCTAACTCGTTTGTGTCGTCTGCATTTGAAGCTATATCACTTATATCGCAAGTATTTGAAGAAAAATCATGTCTTTCGCATGGAGTTGTAGGTAGCTCGTTTGTTTCGTCTGCATTTGAAGCTATATCACTTATATCGCACGTATCTGCTGCTAAATCAATTGTTTCGCCTGCATTTGAAGCTAAATCACTTGTATCGTATGTATTTGACGAAAAATCATTTGTTTCGCATTGATTTGAAGCTAAACCTTCTACATGGCTTCGATTTGAAGCTAAATCATGTGTTTCGCTTGGATATGAAGCCAACTCGTTTGTTTCGTCTGCATTTGAGGCTATATCACTTATATCGCAAGTATCTGAACCTAAACCATTTGTTTCGCATGTATCTGAAGCTAACTCGTTTGTTGCGTCTGCATGTGAAGCTATAGCATTTATATCGCAAGTATCTGATGCTAAATCATTTGTTTCGCATGGATTTGAAACTAAACCTTCTACATCGCATTAATTTGCTGCTAAATCATGTGTTTCGCATGGATTTGAAGCGAAACCTTCTACATCGCATAGATTTGAAGCTAGCTCGTTTGCTTCGTCTGCATTTGATGCTATATCACTTATTTCGCAAGTATCTGAATCTAAATCATCGGTTTCGCATGGATTTGAAGCTAAACCTTCTACATCGCATAGATTTGAAGCTCACTCGTTTGTGTCGTCTGCATTTGAAGCTATATCACTTATATCGCAAGTATTTGAAGAAAAATCATGTCTTTCGCATGGAGTTGTAGGTAGCTCGTTTGTTTCGTCTGCATTTGAAGCTATATCACTTATATCGCACGTATCTGCTGCTAAATCAATTGTTTCGCCTGCATTTGAAGCTAAATCTCTTGTATCGTATGTATTTGACGAAAAATCATTTGTTTCGCATTGATTTGAAGCTAAACCTTCTACATGGCTTCGATTTGAAGCTAAATCATGTGTTTCGCTTGGATATGAAGCCAACTCGTTTGTTTCGTCTGCATTTGAGGCTATATCACTTATATCGCAAGTATCTGAACCTAAACCATTTGTTTCGCATGGATTTGAAACTAAACCTTCTACATCGCATTAATTTGCTGCTAAATCATGTGTTTCGCATGGATTTGAAGCGAAACCTTCTACATCGCATAGATTTGAAGCTAGCTCGTTTGCTTCGTCTGCATTTGAAAGCTATATCACTTATTTCGCAAGTATCTCGAGCTAAATCATTGGTTTCGCATGGATTTGAAGCTAAACCTTCTACATCGTATAGATTTGAAGCTAGCCCGTTTGCTTCGTCGGCATTTGAAGCTTTATCACTTATATCGCAAGTATTTGAAGAGAAATCATGTGCTTTGCATGAATTTGAAGCTAACTCGTTTGTTTCGTTTGCATTTGAAGCTATATCACTTATATCGCAAGTATCTGAATCTAAATCATCGGTTTCGCATGGATTTGAAGCTAAACCTTCTACATCGCATAGATTTGAAGCTAACTCGTTTGTGTCGTCTGCATTTGAAGCTATATCACTTATATCGCACGTATCTGCTGCTAAATCAATTGTTTCGCCTGAATTTGAAGTTAAATCACTTGTATCGTATGTATTTGACGAAAAATCATTTGTTTCGCATTGATTTGAAGCTAAACCTTCTACATCGCATTGATTTGATACTAAATCTTGTGTACCGCATGGATTTGAAGCTAAGCCTTCTACATCGCATTGATTTGAAGCTAAATCATGTGTACCGCATGGATTTTTAAACTAACTCGTTTGGTTCGTCTGCATTTGAAGCTATATCACTTATATCGCAAGTATTTGAAGTAAAGTCATGTGTTTTGTATGGATTTGAAGCTAACTCGTTTGTTTCGTCTGCATTTAAAGGTATATCACTTACATCGCAAGTATCTGAACCTAAATCATTTGTTTCGCATGGATTTGAAGCTAAGCCTTCTACTTCGCATTGGTTTGAAGCTAAACGATGTGTATCGCATAGATTTGAAGCTAAACCTTCCACATTGCATTGATTTGAAGCTAAATCATGTGTATCGCACGGATTTTGTAACTAACTCGTTTGTTTCGACTGCATTTGAATCTACATCTATTATATCGCAAGTATCTGAAGCTAAATCATTTGTTCCGCATGAATTGGAAGCTAAACCTTCTAAATCGCATTGATTTGATGCTATATCAAGTGATTCGCTTGGATTTGAAGCTAAGCCTTCTACATCGCATTGATTTGAAGCTAAATCATGTGTACCGCATGGATTTTTAAACTAACTCGTTTGGTTCGTCTGCATTTGAAGCTATATCACTTATATCGCAAGTATTTGAAGTGAAGTCATGTGTTTTGTATGGATTTGAAGCTAACTCGTTTGTTTCGTCTGCATTTAAAGCTATATCACTTACATTGCAAGCATCTGAACCTAAACCATATGTTTCGCATGGATTTGAAGCTAAACCTTCTACATGGCATCGATTTGAAGCTAAATCATGTGTTTCGCTTGGATATGAAGCCAACTCGTTTGTTTCGTCTGCATTTGAAGCTATATCACTTATATCGCAAGTATCTGAACCTAAACTATTTGTTTCGCATGTATCTGAAGCTAACTCGTTTGTTGCGTCTGCATGTGAAGCTATATCACTCTTAGATCGCAAGTATCTGGAGCTAAATTATTGGTTTCGCATGGATTTGAAGCTAAACCTTCTACATCGCATTTATTTGCTGCGAAATCATTTGTTTCGCATGGATTTGGAGCTAAACCTTCTACATCGCATTGATTTGAAGCTAAATCATGAGTATCTCACGGATTTTGAAGCCAACTCGTTTGTTTCGTCTGCATTTGAAGGTATATCACTTATATCGCAAGTATCTGAAGCTAATTCATTTGTTTCTCATGGATTTGAAGCTTAGCCTTCTACATCGCATTGATTTGCAGCTGCATCATGTGATTTTTAAGGACTTGAAGCTAACTCGTTTGTTTCGCATGCAGCTGAAGCTATATCACTTATCCCAAGTGTTTGAAGCTCAATCATTTGTTTCGCATGGATTTGAAGCTAAACCTTCTAAATGGCATTGATTTGAAGCTAAGTCATGTGATTCGCTTGGATTTGAAGGTAACTCGTTTGTTTCCCCTCCATTTGAAGCTATATCACTTATATCGCTAGTAACTGAAGCTAAATCATTCGTATCGCATGGATTTGAAGCTAAACCTTCCACATAGCATTGATTTGAAGCTTAATAATGTGTTTTGCATGGATTTGAAGCTAACTCGTTTGTTTCCCCTGCATTTCAAGCTATATCACTTATATCGCTAGTATCTGATGCTAAATCGTTTGTTTCGCTTCGATTTGAAGCTAAACCTTCCACATCGCATTGATTTGAAGCTAAGTCATGTGATTCGCTTGGATTGGAAGCTAAGTCCTTTATTTCGTCTGCATTTGAAGATATATCGCTTATATCGCAAGTATCTGATCCTAAATCATTTGATTCTTATGGATTTGAAGCTAAGCCTTCTACCTCGCATTGATTTGTAGCTAAATCATTTGTTTCGCATGGATTTGAAGCTAAACCTTCTACATCGCATTGATTTGAAGCTAAATCATGTGTTTCGCATGGATTTGAAGCTAACTCCTTTGTTTCGTCTGCATCTGAAGCTATATCACATATATCCCAAGTGTCCGAGGCTCTATCTTTTACTTCGGATGGATTTGAAGCTAATCCTTCTACATCGCATTGATTTGATGCTAAATCATGTGTTTCGCATGGATTTGAAGCTAACTCGTTAGTTTCGTCTGCATTTGAAGCTATATCACTTACACCGCAAGAATCTGATGCTAAATCATTTGTGTCACATGGATTTGAAGCTAAACCATCTACATACCATTGATTTGAAACTTAATAATATGTTTTGCATGGATTTGAAGCTAACTCGTTTGTTTCCCTTGCATTTCAAGCTATATCACTTATATCGCTAGTATCTGAGGCTAAATCGTTTGTTTCGCTTCGATTTGAAGCTAAACCATCCACATCGCATTAATTTTAACTAAATCATTTGTTTCGCATGGGATTGAAGCTAACTGGTTTTATTCGTCTGCATTTGAAGCTATGCCACTTATATCGCAAGTATCTGAAGCTAAATCATTTGTGTCTCATGGATTTGATGCTAAACTTTCTACATACCATTGATTTGCAGCCAAATCATGTGTTTCGCATGGATTTGAAGCTAACTCGCTTGTTTCGTCAGCATTTGAAGCTGTATCACTTATATCGCAAGTATCTGAAGCTAAATCATTTGTGTCTCATGGATTTGATGCTAAACTTTCTGCATACCATTGATTTGCAGCCAAATCATGTGTTTCGCATGGATTTGAAGCTAACTCGTATGTTTCGTCTGCATTTGAAGCTATATCACATATATTCCAATTGTTTGAAGCTCAATCATTTGCTTCGCATGGATTTGAAGCTAATGCTTGTACATCGCATAGATATGAAGCTAAATCATGTGTTTTGCTTGGATTTAAAGCTAACTCGTTTGTTTCGCCTGCATTTGAAGCTAAACCTTACACATAGCATTGATTTGAAGTTTAAACATGTGTTTTGCTTGGATATAAAGCTAACTCGTTTGTTTCGCCTGTATTTCAAGCTAAACCTTCCACATAGAATTGATTTCAAGTTTAATCATGTGTTTTGCATGGATTTGAAGCTAGTCGTTTGTTTCCCCTACAATTGAAGCTATATCACTTATATCGCAAGTATCTAAAGCTAAATCATTCGTGTCGCATGGATTTGAAGCTAAACCTTCTACATCGCATTGATTTGAAGCTAAATCATGTGATTCGCATGGATTTGAAGCTAACTCGTTTGTTTCGTCTGCATTTGAAGCCATATCACATATAGCCCAAGTGTTTCAATCTCAATCATTTGATTCGCATGGATTTGAAGCTAATCATTCTACATCGCATTGATTTGATGCTAAATCATGTGCTTCGCATGGATTTGAAGCTAACTCGTTTGTTTCGTCTGCATTTGAAGCTATGTGACTTATATCCCAAGTGTTTGAAGCTTAATCATTTGTTTCGCATGGATTTGAAGCTAACTCGTTTGTTTCGTCTGCATTTGAAGACATATCACATATAGCCCAAGTGTTTGAATCTCAATCATTTGATTCGCATGGATTTGAAGCTAAACCTTCTACATCGCATTGATTTGAAGCTAAATCATGTGATTCGCTTGATTGGAAGCTAACTCATTTATTTCGTCAGTATTTGAAGCTGTATCACTTATATCGCAAGTATCGGAAGCGAAATCATTTGTTTCGCTTCGATTTGAAGCTATACCTTCTACATTGCATTGATTTGCAGCTAAATCATGTATTCCGCATGGATTTGAAGCTAACTCGTTTATTTCGTCAGCATTTGAAGCTGTATCACTTATATCGCAAGTATCTGAAGCTAAATCATTTGTGTCTCATGGATTTGAAGCTAAACCTTCTACATAGCATTGATTTGCAGTTAAATCATGTGCTTCGCATGGATTTGAAGCTAATCCTTGTACATCGCATAGATTTGAAGCTAAATCATGTGTTTTGCTTGGATTTAAGGCTAACTCGTTTGTTTCGCCTGCATTTGAAGCTAAACCTTCCACATAGAATTGATTTGAAGTTTAAACATGTGTTTTGCTTGGATTTGAAGCTAACTCGTTTGTTTCCCCAACAATTGAAGCTATATCACTTATATCGCAAGTATCTAAAGCTAAATCATTTGTGTCGCATGGATTTGAAGCTAACTCGTTTGTATCGTCTGCATTTTAAGCTATATCACTTATATCGCTAGTATGTGAAGCTAAATCGTTTGTTTCGCTTCGATTTGGAGCTAAACCTTCCACATCGCATTAGTTTTAACTAAATCATTTGTTTCACATGGGATTGAAGCTAACTGGTTTGTTTCCCCTACATTTGAAGCTATATCACTTATATCGCAAGTATCTGATCCTAAATCATTCGTTTCTTATGGATATGAAGCTAAGCCTTCTACCTCGCATTGATTTGAAGCTAAATCATTTGTTTCGCCTTGATTTGAAGCTAAACCTTCTACATCGCATTGATTTGAAGCTAAATCATGTGATTCGCTTGGATTGGTAGCTAGGTCGTTTATTTCGTCTGCAGTTGAAGCTGTATCACTTATTTCGCAAGTATCTGAAGCTAGATCATTTGTGTCTCATGGATTTGAACCTAAACCTTCTACATGGCATTAATTTACTGCTAAATCATGTGTTTCGCATGGATTTGAAGCTAACACGTTTGCTTCGCCTGCATTTGAAGCTATATCACTTATATAGCAAGTGTCTAAAGCTAAATCATTTGTGTCGCATGGATTTGAATCTAAACCTTCTACATAGCATTGATTTGAAGCTTAATAATGTGTTTTGCTTGGATATGAAGCTAACTCGTTTGTTTCCCCTACATTTGAAGCTATATCACTTATATCGCAAGTATCTGAAGCTAAATCATTGATTTCGCATGGATTTGAAGCTAAACCTTCTACATCGCATTGATTTGCTGCTAAATCGGGTGTTTCGCATGGATTTGAAGCTAACTCGTTTGTTTCGTCTGCATTTGAAGCTATGCCACTTATATCGCAAGTATCTGAAGCTAAATCATTGGTTTCGCCTGGATTTGTAGCTAATCCTTCTACTTCGAATTGATTTGAAGCTAAATCACGTATTTCGCATGGATTTGCAGGTAACTCGTTTTTTCCCCTGCATTTGAAGCAATATCACTTATATCGCTAGTATCTGATGCTAAATCGTTTGTTTCGCTTCGATTTGAAGCTAAACCTTCCACATCGCATTAATTTTAACTAAATCATTTGTTTCTCATGGGATGGAAGCTAACTGTTTTGTTTCGTCTGCATTTGAAGCTATGCCACTTCTATCGCAAGTTTCTGAAGCTATATCATTGGTTTCGCATGGATATGAAGCTAAACCTTCTATATCGTATTGATTCGAAGCTAAATCATTTGTTTCGCTTAGATTTGAAGCTAACCCGTTTGTTTCGCCTTTATTTGAAGATATATCACTTATATCGCAAGTATCTGATCCGAAATCATATGTTTCTTATGGATTTGAAGCTAAGCCTTCTACCTCGCATTGATTTGAAGCTAAATCATTTGTTTCGCATGGATTTGAAGCTAAACGTTCTACATCGCATTGATTTGAAGCTAAACCTTCTACATCGCATTGATTTGAAGCTAAATCATGTGTTTCGCTTGGATTGGAAGCTAAGTCGTTTATTTCGTCTGCATTTGAAGCTGTATCACTTATATCGCAAGTATCTGAAGCTCTATCATTTGCTTCGCATGGATTTGAAGCTAATCCTTCTACATCGCATTGATTTGATGCTAAATCATGTGTTTCGCATGAATTTGAAGCTAACTCGTTTGTTTCGTCTGCATTTGAAGCTATGCCACTTATATCGCAAGTATCTGAAGCTAAATCATTGGTTTCGCCTGGATTTGTAGCTAATCCTTCTCCTTCGAATTGATTTGAAGCTAAATCACGTATTTCGCATGGATTTGCAGGTAACTCGTTTTTTCCCCTGCATTTGAAGCAATATCACTTATATCGCTAGTATCTGATGCTAAATCGTTTGTTTCGCTTCGATTTGAAGCTAAACCTTCCACATCGCATTAATTTTAACTAAATCATTTGTTTCTCATGGGATGGAAGCTAACTGTTTTGTTTCGTCTGCATTTGAAGCTATGCCACTTATATCGCAAGTTTCTGAAGCTATATCATTGGTTTCGCATGGATATGAAGCTAAACCTTCTATATCGTATTGATTCGAAGCTAAATCATTTGTTTCGCGTAGATTTGAAGCTAACCCGTTTGTTTCGCCTTTATTTGAAGATATATCACTTATATCGCATGTATCTGATCCGAAATCATATGTTTCTTATGGATTTGAAGCTAAGCCTTCTACCTCGCATTGATTTGAAGCTAAATCATTTGTTTCGCATGGATTTGAAGCTAAACGTTCTACATCGCATTGATTTGAAGCTAAACCTTCTACATCGCATTGATTTGAAGCTAAATCATGTGTTTCGCTTGGATTGGAAGCTAAGTCGTTTATTTCGTCTGCATTTGAAGCTGTATCACTTATATCGCAAGTATCTGAAGCTCTATCATTTGCTTCGCATGGATTTGAATCTAAACCTTCTACATAGCATTGATTTGCTGCTAAATCGGGTGTTTCGCGTGGATTTGAAGCTAACTCGTTTGTTTCGTCTGCATTTGAAGCTATGCCACATATATCGCAAGTATCTGAAGCTAAATCATTGGTTTCGCCTGGATTTGTAGCTAATCCTTCTACTTCGAATTGATTTGAAGCTAAATCACGTATTTCGCATGGATTTGCAGGTAACTCGTTTTTTCCCCTGCATTTGAAGCAATATCACTTATATCGCTAGTATCTGATGCTAAATCGTTTGTTTCGCTTCGATTTGAAGCTAAACCTTCCACATCGCATTAATTTTAACTAAATCATTTGTTTCTCATGGGATGGAAGCTAACTGTTTTGTTTCGTCTGCATTTGAAGCTATGCCACTTATATCGCAAGTTTCTGAAGCTATATCATTGGTTTCGCATGGATATGAAGCTAAACCTTCTACATCGCATTGATTTGAAGCTAAATCATGTGATTCGCTTGGATTGGAAGCTAACTCGTTTATTTCGTCTGCATTTGAAGCTGTATCACTTATATCGCAAGTATCTGAAGCTAAATCATTTGTGTCTCATGGATTTGAAGCTAAACCTTCTACATAGCATTGATTTGCAGTTAAATCATGTGCTTCGCATGGATTTGAAGCTAATCCTTGTACATCGCTTAGATTTGAAGCTAAATCATGTGTTTTGCTTGGATTTAAGGCTAACTCGTTTGTTTCGCCTGCATTTGAAGCTAAACCTTCCACATAGAATTGATTTGAAGTTTAAACATGTGTTTTGCTTGGATTTGAAGCTAACTCGTTTGTTTCCCCAACAATTGAAGCTATATCACTTATATCGCAAGTATCTAAAGCTAAATCATTTGTGTCGCATGCAGCTGAAACTATATCACTTATCCCAAGTGTTTGAAGCTCAATCATTTGTTTCGCATGGATTTGAACCTAAACCTTCTAAATGGCATTGATTTGAAGCTAAGTCATGTGATTCGCTTGGATTTGAAGCTAACTCGTTTGTTGCGTCTGCATTTGAAGCTATATCACTTATATCGCAAGTATCTCAAGCTAAATCATTGGTTTCGCATGGATTTGAAGCTAAACCTTCTACATCGTATAGATTTGAAGCTAGCCCGTTTGCTTCGTCGGCATTTGAAGCTTTATCACTTATATCGCAAGTATTTGAAGAAAAATCATGTGCATTGCATGAATTTGAAGCTAACTCGTTTGTTTCGTTTGCATTTGAAGCTATATCACTTATATCGCAAGTATTTGAAGAAAAATCATGTGTTTTGCATGGATTTGAAGCTAACTCGTTTGTTTCATCTGCATTTGAAGCTATATCACTTATATCGCAAGTATCTGAACCTAAACCATTTGTTTCGCATGTATCTGAAGTTAACTCGTTTGTTGCGCCTGCATGTGAAGCTATATCACTCTTAGATCGCAAGTATCTGGAGCCAAATTATTGGTTTCGCCTGGATTTGAAGCTAAACTTTCTACATCGCATTTAATTGCTGCTAAATCATGTTTTTCGCATGGATTAGGTGCTAAACCTTCCACATCGCATTGATTTGAAGCTAAATCATGTGTATCGCACGGATTTTGAAGCCAAATCGTTTGTTTCGTCTGCATTTGAAGTTATATCACTTATATCGCAAGTATCTGATGCTAATTCAGTTGTTTCGCATGGATTTGAAGCTAAGCCTTCTACATCGCATTGATTTGAAGCTTAAGCATGTGTTTTGCATGGATTTGAAGCTAACTCGTTTGTTTCGTCTGCATATGAAGCTATATCACTTATGTCGCAAGTATTTGAAGAATAATCATGTGTTTTGCATGGATTTGAAGCTAACTCGTTAGTTGCGTCTGCATCTGAAGCTATATCACTTATATCGCAAGTATCTGAAAGCTGAATTATTGGTTTCGCATTGATTTGAAGCTAAACTTTCTACATCGCATTGATTTGATGCTAAATCATGTGTTTTGCATGGATTTGAGGCAAAAGCTTCTACATCGCATAGATTTGAAGCTAGCTCGTTTGCTTCGTCTGCATTTGAAGCTATATCACTTATATCGCAAGTATCTCAAGCTAAATCATTGGTTTCGCATGGATTTGAAGCTAAACCTTCTACATCGTATAGATTTGAAGCTAGCCCGTTTGCTTCGTCGGCATTTGAAGCTTTATCACTTATATCGCAAGTATTTGAAGAAAAATCATGTGCATTGCATGAATTTGAAGCTAACTCGTTTGTTTCGTTTGCATTTGAAGCTATATCACTTATATCGCAAGTATTTGAAGAAAAATCATGTGTTTTGCATGGATTTGAAGCTAACTCGTTTGTTTCGTCTGCATTTGAAGCTATATCACTTATGTCGCAAGTATTTGAAGAATAATCATGTGTTTTGCATGGATTTGAAGCTAACTCGTTTGTTTCGTCTGCATTTGAAGCTCTATCACTTATATCGCACGTATCTGCTGCTAAATCAATTGTTTCGCCTGCATTTGAAGCTAAATCACTTGTATCGTATGTATTTGAAGAATAATCATTTGTTTCGCATGGATTTGAAGATAAACCTTCTACATACCTTTTATATGCTTCTTAATCATGTGTTTTGCATGGATTTGAAGCTAACTCGTTTGTTTCGCCTGCATTTTAAGCTATATCACTTATATCGCAATTATCTGATGCGGAATCATTTGTTTCGCATGGATTTGAAGCTAATCCTTATAAATCGCATTTATTAGAAGCTGAATCATGTGTTTCGCTTGGATTTAAAGCTAACTCGTTTGTTTCATCTGCATTTGAAGCTACATCACTTATATCGCAAGTATCTGAACCTAAACCATTTGTTTCGCATGTATCTGAAGTTAACTCGTTTGTTGCGCCTGCATGTGAAGCTATATCACTCTTAGATCGCAAGTATCTGGAGCCAAATTATTGGTTTCGCCTGGATTTGAAGCTAAACTTTCTACATCGCATTTAATTGCTGCTAAATCGTGTTTTTCGCGTGGATTAGGTGCTAAACCTTCCACATCGCATTGATTTGAAGCTAAATCATGTGTATCGCACGGATTTTGAAGCCAAATCGTTTGTTTCGCCTGCATTTGAAGTTATATCACTTATATCGCAAGTATCTGATGCTAATTCAGTTGTTTCGCATGGATTTGAAGCTAAGCCTTCTACATCGCATTGATTTGAAGCTTAAGCATGTGTTTTGCATGGATTTGAAGCTAACTCGATTGTTTCCCCTGCATTTGAAGCTATATCACTTATATCGCAAGTATCTGATGCTGAATCATTTGTTTCGCATGGATTTGAAGCTAATCTTTCTAAACCGCATTTATTGGAAGCTAAATCATGTGTTTCGCTTGGATTTAAAGCTCTCTCGTTTGGTTCGTCTGCATTTGAAGCTATATCACTTATATCGCAAGTATCTGATGCTAATTCACTTGTTTCGCATGGATTTGAAGGTAAGCCTTCTACATCGCATTGATTTGAAGCTTAAGCATGTGTTTTGCATGGATTTGAAGCTAACTCGATTGTTTCCCCTGCATTTGAAGCTATATCACTTATATCGCAAGTATCTGATGCTGAATCATTTGTTTCGCATGGATTTGAAGTTAAACTTTCTAAACCGCATTTATTGGAAGCTAAATCATGTGTTTCGCTTGGATTTAAAGCTAACTCGTTTGGTTCGTCTGCATTTGAAGCTATATCACTTATATCGCATGTATCTGATGCTAAGTCATTTGTGTCGCATGGATTTGAAGCTAAACCTTCAAAAACGCATTGATTGGAAGCTAAATCATGTGTTTCGCTTGCATTTGAAGCTAACTCGTTTGTTTCGCATGCAGCTGAAGCTATATCACTTATCCCAAGTGTTTGAAGCTCAATCATTTGTTCCGCATGGATTTCAAGCTAAACCTTCTAAATGGCATTGATTTGAAGCTAAGTCATGTGATTCGCTTGGATTTGAAGCTAACTCGTTTGTTTCGTCTGCATTTGAAGCTATATCATTTATATCGCAAGTATCTGATGCTAAATCATTTGTTTCGCATGGATTTGAAACTAAAACTTCTACATCGCATTGATTTGCAGCTGCATCATGTGTTTCGCATGGACTTGAAGCTAACTCGTTTGTTTCGCATGCAGCTGAAGCTATATCACTTATCCCAAGTGTTTGAAGCTCAATCATTTGTTTCGCATGGATTTGAAGCTAAACCTTCTAAATGGCATTTATTTCAAGCTAAGTCATGTTGTTCGCTTGGATTTGAAGCTAACTCGTTTGTTTCGTCTGCATTTGAAGCTATATCATTTATATCGCAAGTATCTGATGCTAAATCATTTGTTTCGCATGGATTTGAAACTAAACCTTCTACATCGCATTGATTTGCAGCTGCATCATGTGTTTCGCATGGACTTGAAGCTAACTCGTTTGTTTCGCATGCAGCTGAAGCTATATCACTTATCCCAAGTGTTTGAAGCTCAATCATTTGTTTCGCATGGATTTGAAGCTAAACCTTCTACATCGCATTTATTTGCTGTTAAATCATGTGTTTCGCATGGATTTGGAGCTAAACCTTCTACATCGCATTGATTTGAAGCTAAATCATGTGTATCTCACGGATTAAGAAGCCAACTCGTTTGTTTCGTCTGCATTTGAAGCTATATCATTTGTATCGCAAGTATCTGATGCTAAATCATTTGTTTCGCATGGATTTGAAACTAAACCTTCTACATCGCATTGATTTGCAGCTGCATCATGTGTTTCGCATGGACATGAAGCTAACTCGTTTGTTTCGCATGCAGCTGAAGCTATATCACTTATCCCAAGTGTTTGAAGCTCAATCATTTGTTTCGCATGGATTTGAATCTAAACCTTCTAAATGGCATTGATATGAAGCTAACTCCTGTGATTCGCTTGGATTTGAAGCTAACTCGTTTGTTGCGTCTGCATGTGAAGCTATATCACTTATATCGCAAGTATCTGAAGCTAAATTATTGGTTTCGCATGGATTTGAAGCTAAACTTTCTACATCGCATTGATTTGCTGCTAAATCATGCGTTTCGCATGGATTTGAAGCGAAACCTTCTACATCGCATAGATTTGAAGCTAGCCCGTTTGCTTCGTCGGCATTTGAAGCTTTATCACTTATATCGCAAATATTTGAAGAAAAATCATGTGCTTTGCATGAATTTGAAGCCAACTCGTTTGTTTGATCTGCATTTGAAGCTATATCACTTATATAGCAAGTATCTGAACCTAAACCATTTGTTTCGCATGTATCTGAAGCTAACTCGTTTGTTGCGTCTGCATGTGAAGCTGTATCACTCTTAGATCGCAAGTATCTGGAGCTAAATTATTGGTTTCGCATGGATTTGAAGCTAAATCTTCTACATCGCATTTATTTGCTGTTAAATCATGTGTTTCGCATGGATTTGGAGCTAAACCTTCTACATCGCATTGATTTGAAGCTAAATTATGTGTATCTCACGGATTAAGAAGCCAACTCGTTTGTTTCGTCTGCATTTGAAGCTATATCACTTATATCGCAAGTATCTGATGCTAATTCACTTGTTTCGCATGGATTTGAAGGTAAGCCTTCTACATCGCATTGATTTGAAGCTTAAGCATGTGTTTTGCATGGATTTGAAGCTAACTCGATTGTTTCCCCTGCATTTGAAGCTATATCACTTATATCGCAAGTATCTGATGCTGAATCATTTGTTTCGCATGGATTTGAAGTTAAACTTTCTAAACCGCATTTATTGGAAGCTAAATCATGTGTTTCGCTTGGATTTAAAGCTAACTCGTTTGGTTCGTCTGCATTTGAAGCTATATCACTTATATCGCATGTATCTGATGCTAAGTCATTTGTGTCGCATGGATTTGAAGCTAAACCTTCAAAAACGCATTGATTGGAAGCTAAATCATGTGTTTCGCTTGCATTTGAAGCTAACTCGTTTGTTTCGCATGCAGCTGAAGCTATATCACTTATCCCAAGTGTTTGAAGCTCAATCATTTGTTCCGCATGGATTTCAAGCTAAACCTTCTAAATGGCATTGATTTGAAGCTAAGTCATGTGATTCGCTTGGATTTGAAGCTAACTCGTTTGTTTCGTCTGCATTTGAAGCTATATCATTTATATCGCAAGTATCTGATGCTAAATCATTTGTTTCGCATGGATTTGAAACTAAAACTTCTACATCGCATTGATTTGCAGCTGCATCATGTGTTTCGCATGGACTTGAAGCTAACTCGTTTGTTTCGCATGCAGCTGAAGCTATATCACTTATCCCAAGTGTTTGAAGCTCAATCATTTGTTTCGCATGGATTTGAAGCTAAACCTTCTAAATGGCATTTATTTCAAGCTAAGTCATGTTGTTCGCTTGGATTTGAAGCTAACTCGTTTGTTTCGTCTGCATTTGAAGCTATATCATTTATATCGCAAGTATCTGATGCTAAATCATTTGTTTCGCATGGATTTGAAACTAAACCTTCTACATCGCATTGATTTGCAGCTGCATCATGTGTTTCGCATGGACTTGAAGCTAACTCGTTTGTTTCGCATGCAGCTGAAGCTATATCACTTATCCCAAGTGTTTGAAGCTCAATCATTTGTTTCGCATGGATTTGAAGCTAAACCTTCTACATCGCATTTATTTGCTGTTAAATCATGTGTTTCGCATGGATTTGGAGCTAAACCTTCTACATCGCATTGATTTGAAGCTAAATCATGTGTATCTCACGGATTAAGAAGCCAACTCGTTTGTTTCGTCTGCATTTGAAGCTATATCATTTGTATCGCAAGTATCTGATGCTAAATCATTTGTTTCGCATGGATTTGAAACTAAACCTTCTACATCGCATTGATTTGCAGCTGCATCATGTGTTTCGCATGGACATGAAGCTAACTCGTTTGTTTCGCATGCAGCTGAAGCTATATCACTTATCCCAAGTGTTTGAAACTCAATCATTTGTTTCGCATGGATTTGAAGCTAAACCTTCTAAATGGCATTGATATGAAGCTAACTCCTGTGATTCGCTTGGATTTGAAGCTAACTCGTTTGTTGCGTCTGCATGTGAAGCTATATCACTTATATCGCAAGTATCTGAAGCTAAATTATTGGTTTCGCATGGATTTGAAGCTAAACTTTCTACATCGCATTGATTTGCTGCTAAATCATGCGTTTCGCATGGATTTGAAGCGAAACCTTCTACATCGCATAGATTTGAAGCTAGCCCGTTTGCTTCGTCGCCATTTGAAGCTTTATCACTTATATCGCAAGTATCTGAAGCTAAATCATTGGCTTCGCATGGATTTGAAGCTAAACCTTCTACATCGCATAGATTTGAAGCTAACTCGTTTGTTTCGTCCGCATTTGAAGCTATATCACTTATATCGCAAGTATTTGAAGAAAAATAATGTCTTTCGCATGGAGTTGTAGGTAGCTCGTTTGTTTCGTCTGCATTTGAAGCTATATCACTTATATCGCACGTATCTGCTGCTAAATCAATTGTTTCGCCTGCATTTGAAGCTAAATCACTTGTATCGTATGTATTTGAAGAAAAATCATTTGTTTCGCTTGGATTTGAAGCTAAACCTTCTACATCGCATAGATTTGCAGCTAGCTCGTTTGCTTCGTCTGCATTTGTAATTATATCACTTATATCGCAAGTATCTCAAGCTAAATCATTGGTTTCGCATGGATTTGAAGCTAAACCTTCTACATCGTATAGATTTGAAGCTAGCCCGTTTGCTTCGTCGGCATTTGAAGCTTTATCACTTATATCGCAAATATTTGAAGAAAAATCATGTGCTTTGCATGAATTTGAAGCCAACTCGTTTGTTTGATCTGCATTTGAAGCTATATCACTTATATAGCAAGTATCTGAACCTAAACCATTTGTTTCGCATGTATCTGAAGCTAACTCGTTTGTTGCGTCTGCATGTGAAGCTGTATCACTCTTTGATCGCAAGTATCTGGAGCTAAATTATTGGTTTCGCATGGATTTGAAGCTAAATCTTCTACATCGCATTTATTTGCTGTTAAATCATGTGTTTCGCATGGATTTGGAGCTAAACCTTCTACATCGCATTGATTTGAAGCTAAATTATGTGTATCTCACGGATTAAGAAGCCAACTCGTTTGTTTCGTCTGCATTTGAAGCTATATCACTTATATCGCAAGTATCTGATGCTGAATCATTTGTTTCGCATGGATTTGAAGCTAAACTTTCTAAACCGCATTTATTGGAAGCTAAATCATGTGTTTCGCTTGGATTTAAAGCTCTCTCGTTTGGTTCGTCTGCATTTGAAGCTATATCACTTATATCGCAAGTATCTGATGCTAATTCACTTGTTTCGCATGGATTTGAAGGTAAGCCTTCTACATCGCATTGATTTGAAGCTTAAGCATGTGTTTTGCATGGATTTGAAGCTAACTCGATTGTTTCCCCTGCATTTGAAGCTATATCACTTATATCGCAAGTATCTGATGCTGAATCATTTGTTTCGCATGGATTTGAAGTTAAACTTTCTAAACCGCATTTATTGGAAGCTAAATCATGTGTTTCGCTTGGATTTAAAGCTAACTCGTTTGGTTCGTCTGCATTTGAAGCTATATCACTTATATCGCATGTATCTGATGCTAAGTCATTTGTGTCGCATGGATTTGAAGCTAAACCTTCAAAAACGCATTGATTGGAAGCTAAATCATGTGTTTCGCTTGCATTTGAAGCTAACTCGTTTGTTTCGCATGCAGCTGAAGCTATATCACTTATCCCAAGTGTTTGAAGCTCAATCATTTGTTCCGCATGGATTTCAAGCTAAACCTTCTAAATGGCATTGATTTGAAGCTATGTCATGTGATTCGCTTGGATTTGAAGCTAACTCGTTTGTTTCGTCTGCATTTGAAGCTATATCATTTATATCGCAAGTATCTGATGCTAAATCATTTGTTTCGCATGGATTTGAAACTAAAACTTCTACATCGCATTGATTTGCAGCTGCATCATGTGTTTCGCATGGACTTGAAGCTAACTCGTTTGTTTCGCATGCAGCTGAAGCTATATCACTTATCCCAAGTGTTTGAAGCTCAATCATTTGTTTCGCATGGATTTGGAGCTAAACCTTCTACATCGCATTGATTTGAAGCTAAATCATGTGTATCTCACGGATTAAGAAGCCAACTCGTTTGTTTCGTCTGCATTTGAAGCTATATCATTTGTATCGCAAGTATCTGATGCTAAATCATTTGTTTCGCATGGATTTGAAACTAAACCTTCTACATCGCATTGATTTGCAGCTGCATCATGTGTTTCGCATGGACATGAAGCTAACTCGTTTGTTTCGCATGCAGCTGAAGCTATATCACTTATCCCAAGTGTTTGAAGCTCAATCATTTGTTTCGCATGGATTTGAAGCTAAACCTTCTACATCGCATTTATTTGCTGTTAAATCATGTGTTTCGCATGGATTTGGAGCTAAACCTTCTACATCGCATTGATTTGAAGCTAAATCATGTGTATCTCACGGATTAAGAAGCCAACTCGTTTGTTTCGTCTGCATTTGAAGCTATATCATTTGTATCGCAAGTATCTGATGCTAAATCATTTGTTTCGCATGGATTTGAAACTAAACCTTCTACATCGCATTGATTTGCAGCTGCATCATGTGTTTCGCATGGACATGAAGCTAACTCGTTTGTTTCGCATGCAGCTGAAGCTATATCACTTATCCCAAGTGTTTGAAGCTCAATCATTTGTTTCGCATGGATTTGAAGCTAAACCTTCTAAATGGCATTGATATGAAGCTAACTCATGTGATTCGCTTGGATTTGAAGCTAACTCGTTTGTTGCGTCTGCATGTGAAGCTATATCACTTATATCGCAAGTATCTGAAGCTAAATTATTGGTTTCGCATGGATTTGAAGCTAAACTTTCTACATCGCATTGATTTGCTGCTAAATCATGTGTTTCGCATGGATTTGAAGCGAAACCTTCTACATCGCATAGATTTGAAGCTAGCCCGTTTGCTTCGTCGCCATTTGAAGCTTTATCACTTATATCGCAAGTATCTGAAGCTAAATCATTGGCTTCGCATGGATTTGAAGCTAAACCTTCTACATCGCATAGATTTGAAGCTAACTCGTTTGTTTCGTCCGCATTTGAAGCTATATCACTTATATCGCAAGTGTTTGAAGAAAAATAATGTCTTTCGCATGGAGTTGTAGGTAGCTCGTTTGTTTCGTCTGCATTTGAAGCTATATCACTTATATCGCACGTATCTGCAGCTAAATCAATTGCTTCGCCTGCATTTGAAGCTAAATCACTTCTATCGTATGTATTTGAAGAAAAATCATTTGTTTCGCTTGGATTTGAAGCTAAACCTTCTACATCGCATAGATTTGCAGCTAGCTCGTTTGCTTCGTCTGCATTTGTAATTATATCACTTATATCGCAAGTATCTCAAGCTAAATCATTGGTTTCGCATGGATTTGAAGCTAAACCTTCTACATCGTATAGATTTGAAGCTAGCCCGTTTGCTTCGTCGGCATTTGAAGCTTTATCACTTATATCGCAAATATTTGACGAAAAATCATGTGCTTTGCATGAATTTGAAGCCAACTCGTTTGTTTGATCTGCATTTGAAGCTATATCACTTATATAGCAAGTATCTGAACCTAAACCATTTGTTTCGCATGTATCTGAAGCTAACTCGTTTGTTGCGTCTGCATGTGAAGCTGTATCACTCTTAGATCGCAAGTATCTGGAGCTAAATTATTGGTTTCGCATGGATTTGAAGCTAAACCTTCTACATCGCATTTATTTGCTGTTAAATCATGTGTTTCGCATGGATTTGGAGCTAAACCTTCTACATCGCATTGATTTGAAGCTAAATCATGTGTATCTCACGGATTAAGAAGCCAACTCGTTTGTTTCGTCTGCATTTGAAGTTATATCACTTATATCGCAAGTATCTGAAGCTAATTCATTTGTTTCGCATGGATTTGAAGCTAAGCCTTCTACATCGCATTGATTTGAAGCTTAAGCATGTGCTTTGCATGAATTTGAAGCTAACTCGATTGTTTCCCCTGCATTTGAAGCTACATCACTTATATCGCAAGCATCTGAACCTAAACCATATGTTTCGCATGGATTTGAAGCTAAGCCTTCTACATCGCATTGAATTGAAGCTTAAGCATGTGTTTTGCATGGATTTGAAGCTAACTCGATAGTTTCCCCTGCGTTTGATGCTATATCATTATATCGCAAGTATCTGATGCTGAATCATTTGTTTCGCATGGATTTGAAGCTAGACCTTCTAAATCGCATATATTTGCAGCTAAATCATGTGATTCTCTTGGATTTGAAGCTAACACGTTTGTTTCGTCAGCATTTGAAGCTGTATCACTTACATCGCAAGTATCTGAAGCTAAATCATTGGTTTCGCATGGATTTGTAGCTAAACCTTCTACATCGTATAGATTTGAAGCTAGCCCGTTTGCTTCGTCGGCATTTGAAGCTTTATCACTTATATCGAAGGTATTTGAAGAAAAATCATGTGCTTTGCATGAATTTGAAGCCAACTCGTTTGTTTGGTCTGTATTTGAAGCTATATCACTTATATCGCCAGCATCTGAACCTAAACCATATGATTCGCATGGATTTGAAGCTAAACCTTCTACATGGCTTCGATTTGAAGCTAAATCATGTGTTTCGCTTGGATATGAAGCCAACTCGTTTGTTTCGTCTGCATTTGAGGCTATATCACTTATATCGCAAGTATCTGAACCTAAACCATTTGTTTCGCATGTATCTGAAGCTAACTCGTTTGTTGCGTCTGCATGTGAAGCTATAGCATTTATATCGCAAGTATCTGATGCTAAATCATTTGTTTCGCATGGATTTGAAACTAAACCTTCTACATCGCATTAATTTGCTGCTAAATCATGTGTTTCGCATGGATTTGAAGCGAAACCTTCTACATCGCATAGATTTGAAGCTAGCTCGTTTGCTTCGTCTGCATTTGAAGCTATATCACTTATTTCGCAAGTATCTCGAGCTAAATCATTGGTTTCGCATGGATTTGAAGCTAAACCTTCTACATCGTATAGATTTGAAGCTAGCCCGTTTGCTTCGTCGGCATTTGAAGCTTTATCACTTATATCGCAAGTATTTGAAGAGAAATCATGTGCTCTGCATGAATTTGAAGCTAACTCGTTTGTTTCGTTTGCATTTGAAGCTATATCACTTATATCGCAAGTATCTGAATCTAAATCATCGGTTTCGCATGGATTTGAAGCTAAACCTTCTACATCGCATAGATTTGAAGCTAACTCGTTTGTGTCGTCTGCATTTGAAGCTATATCACTTATATCGCAAGTATTTGAAGAAAAATCATGTCTTTCGCATGGAGTTGTAGGTAGCTCGTTTGTTTCGTCTGCATTTGAAGCTATATCACTTATATCGCACGTATCTGCTGCTAAATCAATTGTTTCGCCTGCATTTGAAGCTAAATCACTTGTATCGTATGTATTTGACGAAAAATCATTTGTTTCGCATTGATTTGAAGCTAAACCTTCTACATGGCTTCGATTTGAAGCTAAATCATGTGTTTCGCTTGGATATGAAGCCAACTCGTTTGTTTCGTCTGCATTTGAGGCTATATCACTTATATCGCAAGTATCTGAACCTAAACCATTTGTTTCGCATGTATCTGAAGCTAACTCGTTTGTTGCGTCTGCATGTGAAGCTATAGCATTTATATCGCAAGTATCTGATGCTAAATCATTTGTTTCGCATGGATTTGAAACTAAACCTTCTACATCGCATTAATTTGCTGCTAAATCATGTGTTTCGCATGGATTTGAAGCGAAACCTTCTACATCGCATAGATTTGAAGCTAGCTCGTTTGCTTCGTCTGCATTTGAAGCTGTATCACTTACATCGCAAGTATCTGAAGCTAAATCATTGGTTTCGCATGGATTTGTAGCTAAACCTTCTACATCGTATAGATTTGAAGCTAGCCTGTTTGCTTCGTCGGCATTTGAAGCTTTATCACTTATATCGAAGGTATTTGAAGAAAAATCATGTGCTTTGCATGAATTTGAAGCCAACTCGTTTGTTTGGTCTGTATTTGAAGCTATATCACTTATATCGCCAGCATCTGAACCTAAACCATATGATTCGCATGGATTTGAAGCTAAACCTTCTACATGGCTTCGATTTGAAGCTAAATCATGTGTTTCGCTTGGATATGAAGCCAACTCGTTTGTTTCGTCTGCATTTGAGGCTATATCACTTATATCGCAAGTATCTGAACCTAAACCATTTGTTACGCATGTATCTGAAGCTAACTCGTTTGTTGCGTCTGCATGTGAAGCTATAGCATTTATATCGCAAGTATCTGATGCTAAATCATTTGTTTCGCATGGATTTGAAACTAAACCTTCTACATCGCATTAATTTGCTGCTAAATCATGTGTTTCGCATGGATTTGAAGCGAAACCTTCTACATCGCATAGATTTGAAGCTAGCTCGTTTGCTTCGTCTGCATTTGATGCTATATCACTTATTTCGCAAGTATCTGAATCTAAATCATCGGTTTCGCATGGATTTGAAGCTAAACCTTCTACATCGCATAGATTTGAAGCTCACTCGTTTGTGTCGTCTGCATTTGAAGCTATATCACTTATATCGCAAGTATTTGAAGAAAAATCATGTCTTTCGCATGGAGTTGTAGGTAGCTCGTTTGTTTCGTCTGCATTTGAAGCTATATCACTTATATCGCACGTATCTGCTGCTAAATCAATTGTTTCGCCTGCATTTGAAGCTAAATCACTTGTATCGTATGTATTTGACGAAAAATCATTTGTTTCGCATTGATTTGAAGCTAAACCTTCTACATGGCTTCGATTTGAAGCTAAATCATGTGTTTCGCTTGGATATGAAGCCAACTCGTTTGTTTCGTCTGCATTTGAGGCTATATCACTTATATCGCAAGTATCTGAACCTAAACCATTTGTTTCGCATGGATTTGAAACTAAACCTTCTACATCGCATTAATTTGCTGCTAAATCATGTGTTTCGCATGGATTTGAAGCGAAACCTTCTACATCGCATAGATTTGAAGCTAGCTCGTTTGCTTCGTCTGCATTTGAAGCTATATCACTTATTTCGCAAGTATCTCGAGCTAAATCATTGGTTTCGCATGGATTTGAAGCTAAACCTTCTACATCGTATAGATTTGAAGCTAGCCCGTTTGCTTCGTCGGCATTTGAAGCTTTATCACTTATATCGCAAGTATTTGAAGAGAAATCATGTGCTTTGCATGAATTTGAAGCTAACTCGTTTGTTTCGTTTGCATTTGAAGCTATATCACTTATATCGCAAGTATCTGAATCTAAATCATCGGTTTCGCATGGATTTGAAGCTAAACCTTCTACATCGCATAGATTTGAAGCTAACTCGTTTGTGTCGTCTGCATTTGAAGCTATATCACTTATATCGCAAGTATTTGAAGAAAAATCATGTCTTTCGCATGGAGTTGTAGGTAGCTCGTTTGTTTCGTCTGCATTTGAAGCTATATCACTTATATCGCACGTATCTGCTGCTAAATCAATTGTTTCGCCTGAATTTGAAGTTAAATCACTTGTATCGTATGTATTTGACGAAAAATCATTTGTTTCGCATTGATTTGAAGCTAAACCTTCTACATCGCATTGATTTGATACTAAATCTTGTGTACCGCATGGATTTGAAGCTAAGCCTTCTACATCGCATTGATTTGAAGCTAAATCATGTGTACCGCATGGATTTTTAAACTAACTCGTTTGGTTCGTCTGCATTTGAAGCTATATCACTTATATCGCAAGTATTTGAAGTAAAGTCATGTGTTTTGTATGGATTTGAAGCTAACTCGTTTGTTTCGTCTGCATTTAAAGGTATATCACTTACATCGCAAGTATCTGAACCTAAATCATTTGTTTCGCATGGATTTGAAGCTAAGCCTTCTACTTCGCATTGGTTTGAAGCTAAACGATGTGTATCGCATAGATTTGAAGCTAAACCTTCCACATTGCATTGATTTGAAGCTAAATCATGTGTATCGCACGGATTTTGAAACTAACTCGTTTGTTTCGACTGCATTTGAATCTACATCTATTATATCGCAAGTATCTGAAGCTAAATCATTTGTTCCGCATGAATTGGAAGCTAAACCTTCTAAATCGCATTGATTTGAAGCTATATCAAGTGATTCGCTTGGATTTGAAGCTAAGCCTTCTACATCGCATTGATTTGAAGCTAAATCATGTGTACCGCATGGATTTTTAAACTAACTCGTTTGGTTCGTCTGCATTTGAAGCTATATCACTTATATCGCAAGTATTTGAAGTGAAGTCATGTGTTTTGTATGGATTTGAAGCTAACTCGTTTGTTTCGTCTGCATTTAAAGCTATATCACTTACATTGCAAGCATCTGAACCTAAACCATATGTTTCGCATGGATTTGAAGCTAAACCTTCTACATGGCATCGATTTGAAGCTAAATCATGTGTTTCGCTTGGATATGAAGCCAACTCGTTTGTTTCGTCTGCATTTGAAGCTATATCACTTATATCGCAAGTATCTGAACCTAAACTATTTGTTTCGCATGTATCTGAAGCTAACTCGTTTGTTGCGTCTGCATGTGAAGCTATATCACTCTTAGATCGCAAGTATCTGGAGCTAAATTATTGGTTTCGCATGGATTTGAAGCTAAACCTTCTACATCGCATTTATTTGCTGCGAAATCATTTGTTTCGCATGGATTTGGAGCTAAACCTTCTACATCGCATTGATTTGAAGCTAAATCATGAGTATCTCACGGATTTTGAAGCCAACTCGTTTGTTTCGTCTGCATTTGAAGGTATATCACTTATATCGCAAGTATCTGAAGCTAATTCATTTGTTTCTCATGGATTTGAAGCTTAGCCTTCTACATCGCATTGATTTGCAGCTGCATCATGTGATTTTTAAGGACTTGAAGCTAACTCGTTTGTTTCGCATGCAGCTGAAGCTATATCACTTATCCCAAGTGTTTGAAGCTCAATCATTTGTTTCGCATGGATTTGAAGCTAAACCTTCTAAATGGCATTGATTTGAAGCTAAGTCATGTGATTCGCTTGGATTTGAAGCTAACTCGTTTGTTTCGTCTGCATTTGAAGCTATATCATTTATATCGCAAGTATCTGATGCTAAATCATTTGTTTCGCATGGATTTGAGACTAAACCTTCTTCATCGCATTTATTTGCAGCTGCATCATATGATTTTTAAGGACTTGAAGCTAACTCGTTTGTTTCGCATGCAGCTGAAGCTATATCACTTATCCCAAGTGTTTGAGGCTCAATCATTTGTTTCGCATGGATTTGAATCTAAACCTTCTACATCGCATTGATTTGAAGCTAAATCATGTGATTCTCTTGGATTTGTAGCTAACTAACTTCGTCAGCATTTGAAGCTATATCACTTATATCGCAAATATCTCAGGATAAATCATCGGTTTCGCATGGATTGGAAGCTAAATCTTCTACATCGCATAGATTTGAAGCTAACTCGTTTTTTCGTCTGCATTTGAAGCTATATCACTTATATCGCAAGTATTTCAAGAAAAATCATGTGTTTCGCATGGAGTTGAAGCTAAACCTTCTACATCGCATAGATTTGAAGCTAACTCGTTTGTTTCGTCTGCATTTGAAGCTATATCACTTATATCGCAAGTATCTCAGGCTAAATCATTGGTTTCGCATGGATTTGAGCTATATCACTTATATCGCAAGTATTTCAAGAAAAATCATGTGTTTCGCATGGAGTTGAAGGTAGCTCTTTTTTTTCGTCTGCATTTGAAGCTATATCACTTATATCGCAAGTTTTTGAAGAAAATTCATGTGTTTCTCATGGATTTGAAGCTAACTCGTTTGATTCGTCTGCATTTGAAGCTATATCACTTATATCCCAAGTGTTTGAATCTAAATCATTTGTGTCGCATGGTTTGGAAGCTATCCGAAGTGTTTGAAGCTCACTCATTTGTTTCGCATGAATTTGAAGCTAACTCGTTTGTTTCGCCTGCATTTGATGCTATATCACTTATATCCCAAATGTTTGAAGAGAACTCGTTTATTTCGCCTGAATTTGAAGCTGTATTACTTATATCGCAAGTATTTCAAGATAAATCATGTGTTTCGCATGGAGTTGAAGGTAGCTCGTTTGTTTCGTCTGCATTTGAAGCTATATCACTTATATCCCAATTGCTTGAAGCTAAATCATTGGTTTCGCATGGATTTGAAGCCTAACCTACTACATCGCATTGATTTGAAGCTAAATCATGTGTTTCGCTTGGATTTGAAGATAAACCTTCTACATCTCACTGATTTGAAGCTAAATCATTTCTTTCGCATGGATTTGAAGCTAACTCGTTTGTTTCCCCTGCATTTGAAGCTATATCACTTATATCGCAAGTATCTGATGCTAAATCATTTGTTTCGCATGGATTTGAAGCTAAACCTTCTACTTTCGCAATGATTTGAAGCTGACTTTTTTGTTTCGTCCGCATTTGAAGCTACATCACTTATATCCCAACTGTGTGAAGCTAAATCATTTGTTTCGCATGGATTTGAAGCTAACTCGTTCGTTTCGCCTGAATTTGAAGCTGTATCACTTATATTGCAAGTATCTGAAGCTAAATCATTTGTGTTGCATGGATTTGAAGCTAAACCTTCCTCATAACATTGATTTGAATCTAAATCATGTGTTTCGTATGGAGTAGAAGCTAGCTCGTTTGTTTCGTCTGCATTTGAAGCTATATCACACATATCGCAAGTATCTGAAGCTAAATCACTTGTTTCGCATGGATTAGAAGCTAAACCTAATACATCGCATTGATATGAAGCTAAATCATGTGTTTCGCTTGGATTTGAAGCTACCTCGTTCGTTTCGCCTGCATTTGAAGCTGTATCACTTATATTGCAAGTATCTGAAGCTAAATCATTTGTGTTGCATGGATTTGAAGCTAAACCTTCCACATAACATTGATTTGAATCTAAATCATGTGTTTCGTATGGAGTTGAAGCTAGCTCGTTTGTTTCGTCTGCATTTCAAGCTATATCACATATATCGCAAGTATCTGAAGTTAAATCATGTGTTTCGCTTGGATTTGAAGCTGTATCACTTATATTGCAAGTATCTGAAGCTAAATCATTTGTTTTGCATGGATTTGAAGCGAAACCTTCTACATCGCTTTGATTTGCAGCTAAATCATGTGTTTCGCATGGTTTTGAAGCTAACACGTTTGTTTACCCTGCATTTGAAGCTATATCACTTATATCGCAAGTATCTTATGCTAAATCATTTTTTTCGCATGGATTTGAAGCTAAACCTTCAACATCGCACTGATTTGAAGCTAAATCATGTGTTTCGCTTGGATTGAAAGTTAACTCGTTTGTATCCCCTGCATTTGAAGCTATATCACTTATATCGCAAGTATCTGATGCTAAATCATTTGTTTCGCCTGGATTTGAAGCTAAACCTTCTACCTTCGCATTGATTTGAAGCTGACACGTATGTTTCGTCGGCATTTGAAGCTATATCACTTATATCCCAACTGTTTGAAGATAAATCATTTGATTCGCATGGATTTTGATGCTAACTCGTTTGAGTAGTCTGCATTTGAAGCTATATCACATATATTGCAAATATCTGAAGCTAAATAATTGGTTTCGCATGGATTTGAAGCTAAACCTTCTACTTCGCATCGATTTGAAGCTAAATCATTTGTTTCGCATGGATTTGAACCTAACTCGTTCGTTTCCCCTGCAATTGAAGCTATATCACTTATATCTCAAGTATCTGAAGCTAAATCATTTGTGTTGCACGGATTTGAAGCTAAACCTTCCACATAACATTGATTTGAAGCTAAATCATGTTTTTCGCATGGATTTGAAGCTAACTCGTTTGTTTCCCCTGCATTTGAAGCTATATCACTTATATCGCAAGTATCTGATGCTAAATCAATTGTTTCGCATGGATTTGAAGCTAAACCTTCTACATCGCTTTCATTTGCAGCTAAATCATGTGTTTCGCATGGAATCGAAGCTAACTCGTTTGTTTCCCCTGCATTTGAAGCTATATCACTTATATCGCATGTATCTGATGCTAAATCATTTGTTTCGCATGGATTTCAAGCTAAACCTTCTACATCGCATTGATTTGAAGCTAATTCATGTGTTTCGCTTGGATTTGAAGCTAAACCTTCTACATCGCACTGATTTGAAGCTAAATCATGTGTTTCGCTTGGATTGGAAGCTATCTCGTTTGATTCGTCTGCATTTGAAGCTATATCACTTATATCCCAACTGTTCGAAGCTTAATCATTTGCTTCGCATGGATTGGAAGCTAATCATTCTACATCGCATTGATTTGAAGATAAATCATGCGTTTCGCATGGATTTGAAGCTAACTCGTTTGTTTCGTCTGCACTTGAAACTATGTCACTTATATCGCAAGTATCTGATGCTAAATCATTTTTTTCGCATGGATTTGAAGCTAAACCTTCTACATCGCATTGATTAGAAGCTGTCTCCTTTGTTTCGTCCGCATTTGAAGCTATATCACTTATATCCCAACTGTTCGAAGCTAAATCATTTGTTTCGCATGGATTTGAAGCTAACTCGTTCGTTTCGCCTGCATTTGAAACTGTATCACTTATATTGCAAGTATCTGAAGCTAAATCATTTGTGTTGCATGGATTTGAAGCTAGACCTTCCACATAACATTGATTTGAATCTAAATCATGTGTTTCGTATGGAGTTGAAGCTAGCTCGTTTATTTCGTCTGCATTTGAAGCTATATCACATATATCGCAAGTATCTGAAGCTAAATCATTTGTTTCGCATGGAATTGATGCTAAACCTTCTACATCGCATTGATTTCAAGCTAAATCATATGATTCGCTTGGATTTGAAGCTAACTCGTTTGTTTCCCCTGCATTTGAAGCTATATCACTTATATCCCAAGTGTTTGAAGCTAAATCATTTGTTTCGCATGGATTTGAAGCTAAACCTAATACATCGCATTGATATGAAGCTAAATCATGTGTTTCGCTTGGATTTGAAGCTAAACCTTCTACACCGCACTGATTTGAAGGTAAATAATGTGTTTTGCTTGGATTGGAAGCTATCTCGTTTGTTTCGTCTGCATTTGAAGCTATATCACTTATATCCCAAGTGTTTGAAGCTAAATCATTTGTTTCGCATGAATTTGAAGCTAAACCTTCTACATCGCATTGACTTGAATCTTAATCATTTGTTTCGCATGGATTTGAAGCTAACTCGTTTATTTCGTCTGCATTTGGCGGTATATCACTTATATCGCAAGTATCTGAAACTAAATCATTTGTGTCGCATGGATTTGAAGTTATCTCGTTTGTTTCGTCTGCATTTGAATCCATATCACATACATCGCAAGTATCTGAACGTAAATTATTGGTTTCGCAAGGATTTGTAGCTAAACCTTCTACATCGCATAGATTTGAAGCTAAATCATGTGTTTCGCATGGATTTGCAGCTAACTCGTTCGTTTCGCCTGCATTTGATGCTATATCACTTATATCGTAAGTATCTGAAGCTAAATCATTTGTTTCGCACGGATTTGAAGCTAAACCTTCTACATCGCATTGATTTTCAGTTTAATCATGTGTTTCGCATGGATTTGAAGCTAACTTGTTTGTTTCGTCTTCATTTGCAGCTGTATCACTTATATCACAAGTGTTTGAAGCTAAATCATTTGATTCGCATGGATTTGAATCTAAACCTTCTACATCGCATTGATTTGCAGCTAATTCATGTGTTTCGCTTGGATTTGAAGCTATACCTTCTACATCGCTTTGATTTGAAGCTAAATCATGTGTTTTGCATGGATTTGATGCTAACTCGTTTGTTTAGCATGCAGTTGAAGCTACATCATGTATATCACATGTATTTGAAGCTAAACCATTTGATTCGCATGGATTTGAAGCTGAGCCTTCCACTTCGCAGTGATTTGAAGCTAAATTTTGTGTTTCGCAAGGATTTGAAGCTAACGCGTTTGTTTCGCATGCAGTTGAAGTTAAATCATGTATATCACAAGTATTTGTCTCGAAACAATTTGGTTTGCATGGATTTGAAGCTAAGCCTTCTACTTCGCATTGATTTGAAGCTAAATCATTTGTTTCGAATGGATTTGGAGGTAACTCGTTTGTATCTCCTGCATTTGAAGCTATATCACTTATATCGCAAGTATCTGAACCTAAATCATTTGTTTCGCATGGATTTGAAGCTAAGCCTTCTACTTCGCATTGATTTGAAGCTAAACCATGTGTATCGCACGAATTTTGAAGCTAACTCGTTTGATTCGTCTGCATTTGAAGATATATCACTTATATCGCAAGTACCTGAACCTAAATCATTTGTGTCGCATGGATTTGAATCTAAACCTTCTACATAGCATTGATTTGAAGCTTAATAATGTGTTTTGCTTGGATATGAAGCTAACTCGTTTGTTTCCCCTACATTTGAAGCTATATCACTTATATCGCAAGTATCTGAAGCTAAATCATTGATTTCGCATGGATTTGAAGCTAAACCTTCTACATCGCATTGATTTGCTGCTAAATCGGGTGTTTCGCATGGATTTGAAGCTAACTCGTTTGTTTCGTCTGCATTTGAAGCTATGCCACTTATATCGCAAGTATCTGAAGCTAAATCATTTGCTTCGCATGGATTTGAAGCTAATCCTTCTACATCGCATTGATTTGCAGCTAAATCATGTGTTTCGCATGGATTTGAAGCTAAACCTTCTACATCGCATTGACTTGAATCTTAATCATTTGTTTCGCATGGATTTGAAGCTAACTCGTTTATTTCGTCTGCATTTGGCGGTATATCACTTATATCGCAAGTATCTGAAACTAAATCATTTGTGTCGCATGGATTTGAAGTTATCTCGTTTGTTTCGTCTGCATTTGAATCCATATCACATACATCGCAAGTATCTGAACGTAAATTATTGGTTTCGCAAGGATTTGTAGCTAAACCTTCTACATCGCATAGATTTGAAGCTAAATCATGTGTTTCGCATGGATTTGCAGCTAACTCGTTCGTTTCGCCTGCATTTGATGCTATATCACTTATATCGTAAGTATCTGAAGCTAAATCATTTGTTTCGCACGGATTTGAAGCTAAACCTTCTACATCGCATTGATTTTCAGTTTAATCATGTGTTTCGCATGGATTTGAAGCTAACTTGTTTGTTTCGTCTTCATTTGCAGCTGTATCACTTATATCACAAGTGTTTGAAGCTAAATCATTTGATTCGCATGGATTTGAATCTAAACCTTCTACATCGCATTGATTTGCAGCTAATTCATGTGTTTCGCTTGGATTTGAAGCTATACCTTCTACATCGCTTTGATTTGCAGCTAAATCATGTGTTTCGCATGGATTTGAAGCTAACTCCTTTGTTTCCCCTGCATTTGAAGCTATATCACTTATATCGCAAGTATCTGATGCTAAATCATATTTTTCGCATGGATTTGAAGCTAAACCTTCTACATCGCATTGATTTGAAGCTAAATCATGTGTTTCGCATGGATTTGAAGCTAACTCCTTTGTTTCCCCTGCATTTGAAGCTATATCACTTATATCGCAAGTATCTGATGCTGAATCATATTTTTCGCATGGATTTGAAGCTAAACCTTCTACATCGCATTGATGTGAAGCTAATTCATGTGTTTAGCATGGATTTGAAGCTAACTCGTTTGTTTCCCCTGCATTTGAAGCTAACTCGTTTGCTTCCCCTGCATTTGAATCTGTATCACTTATATACCAAGTGTTTGAAGCTCAATCATTTGCTTCGCATGGATTTGAAGCTAATCCTTCTACATCGCATTGATTTGAAGCTAAATCATGTGTTTCGCATGGATTTGAAGCTAACTCGATTGTTTCGTCTGCACTTGAAACTATATCACTTATATCGCAAGTATCTGAAGGTAAATCATTTGTTTCGCATGGATTTGAAGCTCAACCTTCTACATCGCTTTGATTTGCAGCTAAATCATGTGTTTCGTATGGATTTGAAGCTAACTCGATTGTTTCGTCTGCAATTGAAGCTATATCACTTATATCGCAAGTATCTAAAGCTAAATCATTTGTTTGGCATGGATTTGAAGCTAAACCTTCTACATCGCATTGATTTGAAGCTACATCATGTGTATCGCATGGATTTAGAAGCTAACTCGTCTGAATCATCTGCATTTGAAGCTATATCACATATATCCCAACTGTTTGAAGCTAAATCATTTGTTTCGCATGGATTTGATGCTAACTCGTTCGTTTCCCCTGCATTTGAAGCTATATCACTTATATCGCAAGTATCTGAAGCTAAATCATTTGTGTTGCATGGATTTGAAGCTAAACCTTCCACATAACATTGATTTGAAGCTAAATCATGTGTTTCGCATGGATTTGAAGTTAACTCCTTTGTTATCCCTGCATTTGAAGCTATATCACTTATATCGCAAGTATCTGATGCTAAATCATTTTTTTCGCATAGATTGAAGCTAAACCTTCTACATCGCATAGATTTGAAGCTAATTCATGTGTTTCGCATGGATTTGAAGCTAACTCGTTTGTTTCCCCTGCATTTGAAGCTAACTCGTTTGCTTCCCCTGCATTTGAAGCTGCATCACTTATATACCAAGTGTTTGAAGCTCAATCATTTGCTTCGCATGGATTTGAAGCTAATCCTTCTACATCGCATTGATTTGAAGCTAAATCATGTGTTTCGCATGGATTTGAAGCTAACTCGTTCGTTTCCCCTGCATTTGAAGATATATCACTTATATCGCAAGTATCTGATGCTAAATCATTTTTTTCGCATGGATTTGAAACTAAACCTTCTACATCGCATAGATTTGAAGCTAATTCATGTGTTTCGCATGGATTTGAAGCTAACTCGTTTGTTTCCCCTGCATTTGAAGCTAACTCGTTTGTTTCCCCTGCATTTGAAGCTATATCACTTATATCGCAAGTATCTAAAGCTAAATCATTTGTTTGGCATGGATTTGAAGCTAAACCTTCAACATCGCTTTGATTTGCAGCTAAATCATGTGTTTCGCATGGATTTTAAGCTAACTCGGTTGTTTCCCCTGCATTTGAATCTATATCACTTATATCCCAAGTGTTTGAAGCTCAATCATTTGCTTCGCATGGATTTGAAGCTAATCCTTCTACATCGCATTGATTTGCAGCTAAATCATGTGTTTCGCATGGATTTGAAGCTACCTCGATTGTTTCGTCTGCACTTGAAACTATATCACTTATATCGCAAGTATCTGAAGGTAAATCATTTGTTTCGCATGGATTTGAAGCTCAACCTTCTACATCGCTTTGATTTGCAGCTAAATCATGTGTTTCGCATGGATTTGAAGCTAACTCGTTTGTTTCCCTGCATTTGAAGCTATATCACTTATATCGCAAGTATCTAAAGCTAAATCATTTGTTTGGCATGGATTTGAAGCTAAACCTTCAACATCGCTTTGATTTGCAGCTAAATCATGTGTTTCGCATGGATTTTAAGCTAACTCGTTTGTTTCCCCTGCATTTGAAGCTATATCACTTATATCCCAAGTGTTTGAAGCTCAATCATTTGCTTCGCATGGATTTGAAGCTAATCCTTCTACATCGCATTGATTTCCAGCTAAATCATGTGTTTCGCATGGATTTGAAGCTACCTCGATTGTTTCGTCTGCACTTGAAACTATATCACTTATATCGCAAGTATCTGAAGGTAAATCATTTGTTTCGCATGGATTTGAAGCTCAACCTTCTACATCGCTTTGATTTGCAGCTAAATCATGTGTTTCGCATGGAATTGAAGCTAACTCCTTTGTTTCCCCTGCATTTGAAGCTATATCACATATATCGCAAGTATCTGATGCTGAATCATATTTTTCGCATGGATTTGAAGCTAAACCTTCTACATCGCATTGATTTGACAGCTAATTCATGTGTTTAGCATGGATTTGAAGCTAACTCGTTTGTTTCCCCTGCATTTGAAGCTATATCACTTATATCCCAAGTGTTTGAAGCTCAATCATTTGCTTCGCATGGATTTGAAGCTAACCCTTCTACATCGCATTGATTTGAAGCTAAATCATGTGTTTCGCATGGATTTGAAGCTAACTCGTTTGTTTCCCCTGCATTTGAAGCTATATCACATATATCCCAACTGTTTGAAGCTAAATCATTTGTTTCGCATGGATTTGATGCTAACTCGTTCGTTTCCCCTGCATTTGAAGCTATATCACTTATATCGCAAGTATCTGATGCTAAATCATTTTTTTCGCATGGATTTGAAGCTAAACCTTCTACATCGCATAGATTTGAAGCTAATTCATGTGTTTCGCACGGATTTGAAGCTAACTCGTTTGTTTCCCCTGCATTTGAAGCTAACTCGTTTGTTTCCCCTGCATTTGAAGCTATATCACTTATATCGCAAGTATCTAAAGCTAAACCATTTGTTTGGCATGGATTTGAAGCTAAACCTTCAACATCGCTTTGATTTGCAGCTAAATCATGTGTTTCGCATGGATTTTAAGCTAACTCGTTTGTTTCCCCTGCATTTGAAGCTATATCACTTATATCCCAAGTGTTTGAAGCTCAATCATTTGCTTCGCATGGATTTGAAGCTAATCCTTCTACATCGCATTGATTTGCAGCTAAATCATGTGTTTCGCATGGATTTGAAGCTACCTCGATTGTTTCGTCTGCACTTGAAACTATATCACTTATATCGCAGATATCTGAAGGTAAATCATTTGTTTCGCATGGATTTGAAGCTCAACCTTCTACATCGCTTTGATTTGCAGCTAAATCATGTGTTTCGTATGGATTTGAAGCTAACTCGATTGTTTCGTCTGCAATTGAAGCTATATCACTTATATCGCAAGTATCTAAAGCTAAATCATTTGTTTGGCATGGATATGAAGCTAAACCTTCAACATCGCATTGATTTGCAGCTAAATCATGTGTTACGCATGGATTTGAACCCAACTCGTTTGGGTCGTCTGCATTTGAAGCTATATCACTTATATCCCAATTGCTTGAAGCTAAATCATTTGTTTCGCATGGATTTGAAGCTAAACCTTCTACATCGCATTGATTTGAAGCTAAATCATGTGATTCGCTTGGATTTGAAGTCAACTCGTTTGCTTCCCCTGCATTTGAAGCTATATCACTTATATCCCAAGTGTTTGAAGCTCAATCATTTGCTCCGCATGGATTTGAAGCTAATCCTTCTACATCGCATTGATTTGCAGCTAAATCATGTGTTTCGCATGGATTTGAAGCTACCTCGATTGTTTCGTCTGCACTTGAAACTATATCACTTATATCGCAAGTATCTGATGCTAAATCATTTGTTTCGCATGGATTTGAAACTAAACCTTCTACATCGCTCTGATTTGCAGCTAATTCATGTGTTTCGCATGGATTTGAAGATAACTCGTTTGTTTCCCCTGCATTTGAAGCTAACTCGTTTGTTTCCCCTGCATTTGAAGCTATATCACTTGTATCGCAAGTATCTAAAGCTAAATCATTTGTTTCTCGCGGATTTGATGCTAAACCTTCAACATCGCATTGATTTGCAGCTAAATCATGTGTTTCGCATGGATTTGAAGCTAACTCGTTTGTTTCCCCTGCATTTGAAGCTAACTCGTTTGTTTCCCCTGCATTTGAAGCTATATCACTTACTTCGCAAGTATCTAAAGCTAAATCATTTGTTTGGCATGGATTTGAAGCTAAACCTTCTACATCGCATTGATTTGCTGCTAAATCATGTGTGTCGCATGGATTTGAAGCTATGCCTTCTACATCGCATCGATTTGCATCTAAATCATTTGTTTCGCATGGATTTGATGCTAACTCGTTCGTTTCCCCTGCATTTGAAGCTATATCACTTATTTCGCAAGTATCTGAAGCTAAATCATTTGTGTTGCATGGATTTGAAGCTAAACCTTCCACATAACATTGATTTGAAGCTAAATCATGTGTTTCGCATGGATTTGAAGCTAACTCCTTTGTTTCCCCTGCATTTGAAGCTATATCACTTATATCGCAAGTATCTGATGCTAAATCATTTTTTTCGCATGGATTTGAAGCTAAACCTTCTACATCGCACAGATTTGAAGCTAAGTCATGTGTTTCGCATGGATTTGAAGCAAACTCGTTTGTTTCCCCTGCATTTGAAGCTAACACGTTTGTTTCCCCTGCATTTGAAGCTATATCACTTATATCGCAAGTATCTAAAGCTAAATCATTTGTTTGGCATGGATTAGAAGCTAAACCTTCAACATCGCTTTGATTTGCAGCTAAATCATGTGTTTCGCATGGATTTTAAGCTAACTCGTTTGTTTCCCCTGCATTTGAAGCTATATCACTTATATCCCAAGTGTTTGAAGCTCAATCATTTGCTTCGCATGGATTTGAAGCTAATCCTTCTACATCGCATTGATTTGCAGCTAAATCATGTGTTTCGCATGGATTTGGAGCTACCTCGATTGTTTCGTCTGCACTTGAAACTATATCACTTATATCGCAAGTATCTGAAGGTAAATCATTTGTTTCGCATGGATTTGAAGCTCAACCTTCTACATCGCTTTGATTTGCAGCTAAATCATGTGTTTCGCATGGATTTGAAGCTGAGCCTTCCACTTCGCAGTGATTTGAAGCTAAATTTTGTGTTTCGCAAGGATTTGAAGCTAACGCGTTTGGTTCGCATGCAGTTGAAGTTAAATCATGTATATCACAAGTATTTGTCTCGAAACAATTTGGTTTGCATGGATTTGAAGCTAAGCCTTCTACTTCGCATTCATTTGAAGCTAAATCATTTGTTTCGAATGGATTTGGAGGTAAATCGTTTGTATCTCCTGCATTTGAAGCTATATCACTTATATCGCAAGTATCTGAACCTAAATCATTTGTTTCGCATGGATTTGAAGCTAAGCCTTCTACTTCGCATTGATTTGAAGCTAAACCATGTGTATCGCACGAATTTTGAAGCTAACTCGATTGATTCGTCTGCATTTGAAGATATATCACTTATATCGCAAGTACCTGAACCTAAATCATTTGTTTCGCATGGATTTGAAGGTAACTCGTTAGTTTCGCCTGCATTTGAAGCTATTTCAGTTATATCGCAAGAATCTGATGCTAAATCATGTGTTTCGCTTGGATTTGAAGCTAAGCCTTCTACTTCGCATTGATTTGATGCTAAATCATTTGTTTCGCATGGATTTGGTGCTAACTCGTTTGTTTCGTCTGCAATTGAAGCTATATCACTTATATCCCAAGTGTTTGAAGCTAAATCATTTGTTTCGCTTGGATTTGAAGCTAAACCTAATACATCGCATTGATATGAAGCTAAATCATTTGTTTCGCATGGATTTGAAGCTAAACCTTCTACATCGCTTTGATTTGCAGCTAAATCATGTGTTTCGCATGGATCTGAAGCTAACACGTTTGTTCCGCCTGCATTTGAAGCTATATCAATCCTATCCCAAGTGTTTGAAGCTAAATCATTTGTTTCGCATTGATTTGAACCTAAAACTTTTACATCGCATTGATTTGAAGCTAAATCATGTGATTCGCTTGGATTTGAAGACAACTCGTTTGCTTCCCCTGCATTTGAAGCTATGTCACTTATATCCCAAGTGTTTGAAGCTAAATTATTTGTTTCGCATGGATTTGAAGCTAAACCTACTACATCGCATTGATTTGAAGCTAAATCATGTGTTTCGCATGGATTTGAAGCTAAGCCTTCTACTTCGCATCGATTTGCAGCTAAATCATGTGTTTCACATGGATTTGAAGCTAACTCGTTTGTTTCCCCTGCATTTGAAGCTATATCACTTATATCGCAAGTATCTGATGCTAAATCATTTGTTTCGCATGGATTTGAAGCTAAACCTTCTACATCGCTCTGATTTGCAGCTAATTCATGTGTTTCGCATGGATTTGAAGATAACTCGTTTGTTTCCCCTGCATTTGAAGCTAACTCGTTTGTTTCCCCTGCATTTGAAGCTATCTCGCTAGTATCGCAAGTATCTAAAGCTAAATCATTTGTTTCTCGCGGATTTGAAGCTAAACCTTCAACATCGCATTGATTTGCAGCTAAATCATGTGTTTCGCATGGATTTGAAGCCAACTCGTTTGTTTCCCCTGCATTTGAAGCTAACTCGTTTGTTTCCCCTGCATTTGAAGCTATATCACTTACTTCGCAAGTATCTAAAGCTAAATCATGTGTTTGGCATGGATTTGAAGCTAAACCTTCTACATCGCATTGATTTGCTGCTAAATCATGTGTGTCGCATGGATTTGAAGCTATGCCTTCTACATCGCATCGATTTGCATCTAAATCATGTGTTTCGCATGGATTTGAAGCTAACTCGTTTGTTTCCCCTGCATTTGAAGCTATATCACTTATATCCCAACTGTTTGAAGCTAAATCATTTGTTTCGCATGGATTTGATGCTAACTCGTTCGTTTCCCCTGCATTTGAAGCTATATCACTTATATCGCAAGTATCTGAAGCTAAATCATTTGTGTTGCATGGATTTGAAGCTAAACCTTCTACATCGCATAGATTTGAAGCTAATTCATGTGTTTCGCATGGATTTGAAGCTAACTCGTTTGTTTCCCCTGCATTTGAAGCTATATCACTTATATCGCAAGTATCTAAAGCTAAATCATTTGTTTGGCATGGATTTGAAGCTAAACCTTCAACATCGCTTTGATTTGCAGCTAAATCATGTGTTTCGCATGGATTTGAAGCTAACTCGTTTGTTTCCCCTGCATTTGAAGCTATATCACTGATATCGCAAGTATCTGATGCTAAATCATTTTCTTCGCATGGATTTGAAGCTAAACTTTCTACATCGCATTGATATGAAGCTAGTTCATGTGTTTCGCATGGATTTGAAGCTAACTCGATTGTTTCGTCTGCAATTGAAGCTATATCACTTATATCGCAAGTATCTAAAGCTTAATCATTTGTTTGGCATGGATTTGAAGCTAAACCTTCTACATCGCATTGATTTGCAGCTAAATCATGTGTTTCGCATGGATTTGAAGCTACCTCGATTGTTTCGTCTGCACTTGAAACTATATCACTTATATCGCAAGTATCTGAAGGTAAATCATTTGTTTCGCATGGATTTGAAGCTCAACCTTCTACATCGCTTTGATTTGCAGCTAAATCATGTGTTTCGCATGGATTTGAAGCTAACTCGTTTGTTTCCCCTGCATTTGAAGCTATATCACTTATATCGCAAGTATCTGATGCTAAATCATTTTTTTCGCATGATTTTGAAGCTAAGCATGTGTTTCGCATGGATTTGAAGCTAACTCGTTTGTTTCGTCTGCATTTGAAGCTATATCACTGATATCGCAAGTATCTGATGCTAAATCATTTTTTTCGCATGGATTTGAAGCTAAACCTTCTACATCGCATTGATATGAAGCTAGTTCGTGTGTTTCGTATGGATTTGAAGCAAACTCGTTTGTTTCGTCTGCAATTGAAGCTATATCACTTATATCGCAAGTATCTAAAGCTAAATCATTTGTTTGGCATGGATTTGAAGCTAAACCTTCAACATCGCTTTGATTTGCAGCTAAATCATGTGTTTCGCATGGATTTGAAGCTAACTCGTTTGTTTCCCCTGCATTTGAAGCTATATCACTGATATCGCAAGTATCTGATGCTAAATCATTTTTTTCGCATGGATTTGAAGCTAAACTTTCTACATCGCATTGATATGAAGCTAGTTCATGTGTTTCGCATGGATTTGAACCCAACTCGTTTGGGTCGTCTGCATTTGAAGCTATATCACTTATATCCCAATTGCTTGAAGCTAAATCTTTTGTTTCGCATGGATTTGAAGCTAAACCTTCTACATCGCATTGATTTGAAGCTAAATCATGTGATTCGCTTGGATTTGAAGTCAACACGTTTGCTTCCCCTGCATTTGAAGCTATATCACTTATATCCCAAGTGTTTGAAGCTCAATCATTTGCTTCGCATGGATGTGAACCCAACTCGTTTGGGTCGTCTGCATTTGAAGCTATATCACTTATATCCCAATTGCTTGAAGTTAAATCATTTGTTTCGCATGGATTTGAAGCTAAACCTTCTACATCGCATTGATTTGAAGCTAAATCATGTGATTCGCTTGGATTTGAAGTCAACTCGTTTGCTTCCCCTGCATTTGAAGCTATATCACTTATATCCCTAGTGTTTGAAGCTCAATCATTTGCTTCGCATGGATTTGAACCCAACTCGTTTGGGTCGTCTGCATTTGAAGCTATATCACTTATATCGCAAGTATCTGATGCTAAATCATTTTTTTCGCATAGATTTGAAGCTAAACCTTCTACATCGCATAGATTTGAAGCTAATTCATGTGTTTCGCATGGATTTGAAGCTAACTCGTTTGTTTCCCCTGCATTTGAAGCTATATCACTTATATCGCAAGTATCTAAACCTAAATCATTTGTTTGGCATGGATTTGAAGCTAAACCTTCAACATCGCTTTGATTTGCAGCTAAATCATGTGTTTCGCATGGATTTTAAGCTAACTCGTTTGTTTCCCCTGCATTTGAAGCTATATCACTTATATCCCAAGTGTTTGAAGCTCAATCATTTGCTTCGCATGGATTTGAAGCTAATCCTTCTACATCGCATTGATTTGCAGCTAAATCATGTGTTTCGCATGGATTTGAAGCTACCTCGATTGTTTCGTCTGCACTTGAAACTATATCACTTATATCGCAAGTATCTGAAGGTAAATCATTTGTTTCGCATGGATTTGAAGCTCAACCTTCTACATCGCTTTGATTTGCAGCTAAATCATGTGTTTCGCATGGATTTGAAGCTAACTCGTTTGTTTCCCCTGCATTTGAAGCTATATCACTTATATCGCAAGTATCTAAAGCTAAATCATTTGTTTGGCATGGATTTGAAGCTAAACCTTCAACATCGCTTTGATTTGCAGCTAAATCATGTGTTTCGCATGGATTTTAAGCTAACTCGTTTGTTTCCCCTGCATTTGAAGCTATATCACTTATATCCCAAGTGTTTGAAGCTCAATCATTTGCTTCGCATGGATTTGAAGCTAATCCTTCTACATCGCATTGATTTGAAGCTAAATCATGTGTTTCGCATGGATTTGAAGCTAACTCGTTTGTTTCCCCTGCATTTGAAGCTATATCACATATATCCCAACTGTTTGAAGCTAAATCATTTGTTTCGCATGGATTTGATGCTAACTCGTTCGTTTCCCCTGCATTTGAAGCTATATCACTTATATCGCAAGTATCTGATGCTAAATCATTTTTTTCGCATGGATTTGAAGCTAAACCTTCTACATCGCATAGATTTGAAGCTAATTCATGTGTTTCGCACGGATTTGAAGCTAACTCGTTTGTTTCCCCTGCATTTGAAGCTAACTCGTTTGTTTCCCCTGCATTTGAAGCTATATCACTTATATCGCAAGTATCTAAAGCTAAATCATTTGTTTGGCATGGATTTGAAGCTAAACCTTCAACATCGCTTTGATTTGCAGCTAAATCATGTGTTTCGCATGGATTTTAAGCTAACTCGTTTGTTTCCCCTGCATTTGAAGCTATATCACTTATATCCCAAGTGTTTGAAGCTCAATCATTTGCTTCGCATGGATTTGAAGCTAATCCTTCTACATCGCATTGATTTGCAGCTAAATCATGTGTTTCGCATGGATTTGAAGCTACCTCGATTGTTTCGTCTGCACTTGAAACTATATCACTTATATCGCAGATATCTGAAGGTAAATCATTTGTTTCGCATGGATTTGAAGCTCAACCTTCTACATCGCTTTGATTTGCAGCTAAATCATGTGTTTCGTATGGATTTGAAGCTAACTCGATTGTTTCGTCTGCAATTGAAGCTATATCACTTATATCGCAAGTATCTAAAGCTAAATCATTTGTTTGGCATGGATTTGAAGCTAAACCTTCAACATCGCATTGATTTGCAGCTAAATCATGTGTTACGCATGGATTTGAACCCAACTCGTTTGGGTCGTCTGCATTTGAAGCTATATCACTTATATCCCAATTGCTTGAAGCTAAATCATTTGTTTCGCATGGATTTGAAGCTAAACCTTCTACATCGCATTGATTTGAAGCTAAATCATGTGATTCGCTTGGATTTGAAGTCAACTCGTTTGCTTCCCCTGCATTTGAAGCTATATCACTTATATCCCAAGTGTTTGAAGCTCAATCATTTGCTCCGCATGGATTTGAAGCTAATCCTTCTACATCGCATTGATTTGCAGCTAAATCATGTGTTTCGCATGGATTTGAAGCTACCTCGATTGTTTCGTCTGCACTTGAAACTATATCACTTATATCGCAAGTATCTGAAGGTAAATCATTTGTTTCGCATGGATTTGAAGCTCAACCTTCTACATCGCTTTGATTTGCAGCTAAATCATGTGTTTCGCATGGATTTGAGGCTAACTCGTTTGTTTCCCCTGCATTTGAAGCTATATCACTTATATCACAAGTAACTGATGCTAAATCATTTTTTTCGCATGATTTTGAAGCTAAACTTTCTACATCGAATTGATATGAAGCCAATTCATGTGTTTCGCATGGATTTGAAGCTAACTCGTTTGTTTCGTCTGCAATTGAAGCTATATCACTTATATCCCAAGTGTTTGAAGCTAAATCATTTGTTTCGCTTGGATTTGAAGCTAAACCTCATACATCGCATTGATATGAAGCTAAATCATGTGTTTCGCTTGGATTTGTAGCTAAACCTTCAACATCGCATTGATTTGCAGCTAAATCATGTGTTTCGCATGGATTTGAAGCTAACTCGATTGTTTCGTCTGCACTTGAAACTATATCACTTATATCGCAAGTATCTGAAGCTAAATCATTTGTTTCGCATGGATTTGAAGCTAAACCTTCTACTTTTGCATTGATTTGAAGCTAACTCGTTCGTTTCGCCTGCATTTGAAGTTATATCAATTATATCGCAAGTATCTGAAGCTAAATCATTTGTCATGCATGGATCTGAAGCTACACCTTTCACACAGCATTGATTTGGGGCTTAATCATGTGTTTTGCATGGATTTGAAGCTAACTCGTTCGTTTCGCCTGCATTTGAAGTTATATCACTTTTATCGCAAGTATCTGAAGCTAAATCATTTGTTTCGCATGGATTTGAAGCTAAACCTTCTACATCGCTTTGATTTGCAGCTAAATCATGTGTTTCGCATGGATCTGAAGCTAACACGTTTGTTCCGCCTGCATTTGAAGCTATATCAATCCTATCCCAAGTGTTTGAAGCTAAATCATTTGTTTCGCATTGATTTGAACCTAAAACTTTTACATCGCATTGATTTGAAGCTAAATCATGTGATTCGCTTGGATTTGAAGACAACTCGTTTGCTTCCCCTGCATTTGAAGCTATGTCACTTATATCCCAAGTGTTTGAAGCTAAATTATTTGTTTCGCATGGATTTGAAGCTAAACCTACTACATCGCATTGATTTGAAGCTAAATCATGTGTTTCGCATGGATTTGAAGCTAAGCCTTCTACTTCGCATCGATTTGCAGCTAAATCATGTGTTTCACATGGATTTGAAGCTAACTCGTTTGTTTCCCCTGCATTTGAAGCTATATCACTTATATCGCAAGTATCTGATGCTAAATCATTTGTTTCGCATGGATTTGAAGCTAAACCTTCTACATCGCTCTGATTTGCAGCTAATTCATGTGTTTCGCATGGATTTGAAGATAACTCGTTTGTTTCCCCTGCATTTGAAGCTAACTCGTTTGTTTCCCCTGCATTTGAAGCTATCTCGCTAGTATCGCAAGTATCTAAAGCTAAATCATTTGTTTCTCGCGGATTTGAAGCTAAACCTTCAACATCGCATTGATTTGCAGCTAAATCATGTGTTTCGCATGGATTTGAAGCCAACTCGTTTGTTTCCCCTGCATTTGAAGCTAACTCGTTTGTTTCCCCTGCATTTGAAGCTATATCACTTACTTCGCAAGTATCTAAAGCTAAATCATGTGTTTGGCATGGATTTGAAGCTAAACCTTCTACATCGCATTGATTTGCTGCTAAATCATGTGTGTCGCATGGATTTGAAGCTATGCCTTCTACATCGCATCGATTTGCATCTAAATCATGTGTTTCGCATGGATTTGAAGCTAACTCGTTTGTTTCCCCTGCATTTGAAGCTATATCACTTATATCCCAACTGTTTGAAGCTAAATCATTTGTTTCGCATGGATTTGATGCTAACTCGTTCGTTTCCCCTGCATTTGAAGCTATATCACTTATATCGCAAGTATCTGAAGCTAAATCATTTGTGTTGCATGGATTTGAAGCTAAACCTTCCACATAACATCGATTTGAAGCTAAATCATGTGTTTCGCATGGATTTGAAGCTAACTCCTTTGTTTCCCCTGCATTTGAAGCTATATCACTTATATCGCAAGTATCTGATGCTAAATCATTTTTTTCGCATGGATTTGAAGCTAAACCTTCTACATCGCATAGATTTGAAGCTAATTCATGTGTTTCGCATGGATTTGAAGATAATTCGTTTGTTTCCCCTGCATTTGAAGCTAACACGTTTGTTTCCCCTGCATTTGAAGCTATATCACTTATATCCCAAGTGTTTGAAGCTCAATCATTTGCTTCGCATGGATTTGAAGCTAATCCTTCTACATCGCATTGATTTGCAGCTAAATCATGTGTTTCGCATGGATTTGAAGCTACCTCGATTGTTTCGTCTGCACTTGAAACTATATCACTTATATCGCAAGTATCTGAAGGTAAATCATTTGTTTCACATGGATTTGAAGCTCAACCTTCTACATCGCTTTGATTTGCAGCTAAATCATGTGTTTCGTATGGATTTGAAGCTAACTCGTTTGTTTCCACTGCATTTGAAGCTATATCACTTATATCGCAAGTATCTGATGCTAAATCATTTTTTCGCATGATTTTGAAGCTAAACCTTCTACATCGCATTGATATGAAGCTAATTCATGTGTTTCGCATGGATTTGAAGCTAACTCGTTTGTTTCGTCTGCTATTGAAGCTATATCACTTATATCTCAATTGCTTGAAGCTAAATCATTTGTTTCGCATGGATTTGAAGCTAAACCTTATACATCGCATTGATTTGAAGCTAATTCATGTGTTTCGCATGGATTTGAAGCTAACTCGTTTGTTTCCCCTGCATTTGAAGCTAACTCGTTTGTTTCCCCTGCATTTGAAGCTATATCACTTATATCGCAAGTATCTAAAGCTAAATCATTTGTTTGGCATGGATTTGAAGCTAAACCTTCAACATCGCTTTGATTTGCAGCTAAATCATGTGTTTCGCATGGATTTGAAGCTAACTCGTTTGTTTGCCCTGCATTTGAAGCTATATCACTGATATCGCAAGTATCTGATGCTAAATCATTTTTTTCGCATGGATTTGAAGCTAAACCGTCTACATCGCATTGATATGAAGCTAGTTCGTGTGTTTCGCATGGATTTGAAGCAAACTCGTTTGTTTCGTCTGCAATTGAAGCTATATCACTTATATCGCAAGTATCTAAAGCTAAATCATTTGTTTGGCATGGATTTGAAGCTAAACCTTCAACATCGCTTTGATTTGCAGCTAAATCATGTGTTTCGCATGGATTTGAAGCTAACTCGTTTGTTTCCCCTGCATGTGAAGCTATATCACTGATATCGCAAGTATCTGATGCTAAATCATTTTCTTCGCATGGATTTGAAGCTAAACTTTCTACATCGCATTGATATGAAGCTAGTTCATGTGTTTCGCATGGATTTGAAGCTAACTCGATTGTTTCGTCTGCAATTGAAGCTATATCACTTATATCGCAAGTATCTAAAGCTAAATCATTTGTTTGGCATGGATTTGAAGCTAAACCTTCTACATCGCATTGATTTGCAGCTAAATCATGTGTTTCGCATGGATTTGAAGCTACCTCGATTGTTTCGTCTGCACTTGAAACTATATCACTTATATCGCAAGTATCTGAAGGTAAATCATTTGTTTCGCATGGATTTGAAGCTCAACCTTCTACATCGCTTTGATTTGCAGCTAAATCATGTGTTTCGCATGGATTTGAAGCTAACTCGTTTGTTTCCCCTGCATTTGAAGCTATATCACTTATATCGCAAGTATCTGATGCTAAATCATTTTTTTCGCATGATTTTGAAGCTAAGCATGTGTTTCGCATGGATTTGAAGCTAACTCGTTTGTTTCGTCTGCATTTGAAGCTATATCACTGATATCGCAAGTATCTGATGCTAAATCATTTTTTTCGCATGGATTTGAAGCTAAACCTTCTACATCGCATTGATATGAAGCTAGTTCGTGTGTTTCGTATGGATTTGAAGCAAACTCGTTTGTTTCGTCTGCAATTGAAGCTATATCACTTATATCGCAAGTATCTAAAGCTAAATCATTTGTTTGGCATGGATTTGAAGCTAAACCTTCAACATCGCTTTGATTTGCAGCTAAATCATGTGTTTCGCATGGATTTGAAGCTAACTCGTTTGTTTCCCCTGCATTTGAAGCTATATCACTGATATCGCAAGTATCTGATGCTAAATCATTTTTTTCGCATGGATTTGAAGCTAAACTTTCTACATCGCATTGATATGAAGCTAGTTCATGTGTTTCGCATGGATTTGAACCCAACTCGTTTGGGTCGTCTGCATTTGAAGCTATATCACTTATATCCCGATTGCTTGAAGCTAAATCTTTTGTTTCGCATGGATTTGAAGCTAAACCTTCTACATCGCATTGATTTGAAGCTAAATCATGTGATTCGCTTGGATTTGAAGTCAACTCGTTTGCTTCCCCTGCATTTGAAGCTATATCACTTATATCCCAAGTGTTTGAAGCTCAATCATTTGCTTCGCATGGATTTGAACCCAACTCGTTTGGGTCGTCTGCATTTGAAGCTATATCACTTATATCCCAATTGCTTGAAGTTAAATCATTTGTTTCGCATGGATTTGAAGCTAAACCTTCTACATCGCATTGATTTGAAGCTAAATCATGTGATTCGCTTGGATTTGAAGTCAACTCGTTTGCTTCCCCTGCATTTGAAGCTATATCACTTATATCCCTAGTGTTTGAAGCTCAATCATTTGCTTCGCATGGATTTGAACCCAACTCGTTTGGGTCGTCTGCATTTGAAGCTATATCACTTATATCGCAAGTATCTGATGCTAAATCATTTTTTTCGCATAGATTTGAAGCTAAACCTTCTACATCGCATAGATTTGAAGCTAATTCATGTGTTTCGCATGGATTTGAAGCTAACTCGTTTGTTTCCCCTGCATTTGAAGCTATATCACTTATATCGCAAGTATCTAAACCTAAATCATTTGTTTGGCATGGATTTGAAGCTAAACCTTCAACATCGCTTTGATTTGCTGCTAAATCATGTATTTCGCATGGATTTGAAGCAAACTCGTTTGTTTCATCCGCATTTGAAGCTATATCACATATATCGCAAGTATCTGAAGCTAAATCATTGGTTTCGGATGGATTTGAAGCTAAACCTACTACATCGCATTGATATGAAGCTAGTTCATGTGTTTCGCATGGATTTGAAGCTAACTCGTTTGTTTCGTCTCCAATTGAAGCTATATCACTTATATCGCAAGTATCTGATGCTAAATCATGTGTTTCGCATGGATTTGAAGCTAAACCTTCTACATCGCATTGATTTGCTGCTAAATCATGTATTTCGCATGGATTTGAAGCAAACTCGTTTGTTTCATCCGCATTTGAAGCTATATCACATATATCGCAAGTATCTGAAGCTAAATCATTGGTTTCGGATGGATTTGAAGCTAAACCTACTACATCGCATTGATATGAAGCTAGTTCATGTGTTTCGCATGGATTTGAAGCTAACTCGTTTGTTTCGTCTCCAATTGAAGCTATATCACTTATATCGCAAGTATCTGATGCTAAATCATGTGTTTCGCATGGATTTGAAGCTAACTCCTTTGTTTCCCCTGCATTTGAAGCTATATCACTTATATCGCAAGTATCTGATGCTAAATCATTTTTTTCGCATGGATTTGAAGGTAAACCTTCTACATCGCATTGATTTGAAGCTAATTTATGTGTTTCGCATGGGTTTGAAGCTAACTCGTTTGTTTCCCCTGCACTTGAAGCTAACTCGTTTGTTTCCCCTGCATTTGAAGCTATATCACTTATATCGCTAGTATCTAAAGCTAAATCATTTCTTTGGCATGGATTTGAAGCTAAACCTTCAACATCGCTTTGATTTGCAGCTAAATCATGTGTTTCGCATAGATTTGAAGCTAACTCGTTAGTTTCTCCTGCATTTGAAGCTATATCAGTTATATCCCAATTGCTTGAAGCTAAATCATTTGTTTCGCATGGATTTGAAGCTAAACCTTCTACATCGCATTGATTTGAAGCTAACTCGTTTGTTTCCCCTGCATTTGAAGCTATATCACTTATATCGCAAGTATTCTGATGCTAAATCATTTGTTTCGCTTGAATTTGAAGCTATACCTTCTACATTGCATTGATTTGCAGCTAAATCATTTGTTTCGCATGGAATTGAAACTAACCGGTTTGTTTCGTCTGCATTTGAAACTATGCCACTTATATCGCAAGTATCTGAATCTAAATCATTGGTTTCGCATGGATTTGAAGCTAAACCTTCTACATTGCATTGATTTGCTGCTAAATCATGTGTTTCGCATGGATTTGGAGGTAACTCGTTTGGTTCGACTGCATTTGAAGCTATATGACTTATATCCCAAGTGTTTGAAGCTAAATCATTTGTTTCGCATAGATTTGAAGCTAATCCTTCTACATCGTATTGATTTGAAGCTAAATCATGTGTTTTGCTTGGATTTAAAGCTAACTCGTTTGTTTCGCCTGCATTTGAAGGTAAACCTTCCACATAGCATTGATTTGAAGTTTAAACATGTTTTTTTTATGGATTTGGAGCTAACTCGTTTGTTTCCCCTACAATTGAAGCTATATCACTAATATCGCAAGTATCTAAAGCTAAATCATTTGTGTCGCTTGGATTTGAAGCTATACTTCCTACATTGCATTGATTTGCTGCTAAATCATATGTTCCGCATGGATTTGAAGCTAACTCGTTTGTTTCGTTTGCATTTGAAGCTATGTCACTTATATCCCCAGTGGTTGAAGCTAAATCATTTGTTTCGCATGGATTTGAAGCTAAACCTTCTACATCGCATTAATTTTAACTAAATCATTTGTTTCGCATGGATTTGAAACTAACTCGTTTGTTTCGAATGCAGTTGTAGCTAAATAATATATACCACGAGTATTTGTAGCTAAACCAGTAGTTTCGCTTGGATTTCAAACTATCTCGTTTGTTTCTTCTGCATTTGAAACTATATCACTTATATCGCATGTATCTGAAGGTAAATCATTTGTTCGCATGGATTTGAAGCTCAACCTTCTACATCGCTTTGATTTGCAGATAAATCATGTGTTTCGCATGGATTTGAAGCTAACTCGTTTGTTTCCCCTGTATTTGAAGCTATATCACTTTTATCGCAAGTATCTGATCCTAAATCATTTTTTTCGCATGATTTTAAAGCTAAACCTTCTACATCGCATTGATATGAAGCTAATTCATGTGTTTCGCATGGATTTGAAGCTAACTCGTTTGTTTCGTCTGCAATTGAAGCTATATCACTTATATCCCAATTGCTTGAAGCTAAATCATTTGTTTCGCATGGATTTGGAGCTAAACCTTCTACATCGCATTGATTTGAAGCAAAATCATGTGATTCGCTTCGGTTTGAAGCTAACTCGTTTGTTCCCCTGCATTTGAAGCTATATCACCTATATCCCATGTGTTTGAAGCTAAATCATTTGTTTCGTATGGATTTGAAGCTAAACCTAATACATCGCATGGATATGAAGCTAAATCATGCGTTTGGCTTGGATTTGTAGCTAAACCTTCAACATCGCATTAATTTGCAGCTAAATCATGTGTTTCGCATGGATTTTGAAGCTAACTCGATTGCTTCGTCTGCATTTGAAGCTATATCACTTATATCCCAAGTGTTTAAAGCTCAATCTTTTGTGTTGCATGGATTTGAAGCTAAACCTTCTATTTCGCATTGATTTGAAGCTAAATCATGTTATTCGCTTGGATTTTAAGCTAACTCGTTTGTTTCTTCTGCATTTGAAGCTATGTCACTTATATCGCAAGTATCCGAAGCTAAATCATTGATTTCGCATGGATTTGAAGCTGTACCTTCGACATTGCATTGATTTGAAGCTAAATCATGCGTTTCGCTTGAATTTGAAGCTAGCTCGTTTGTTTCGTCTGCATTTGAAGATATATAACTTATATCGCAAGTATCTGATGCTAAATCTTTTGTTTCGAATGGATTTGAAGGTAAACCTTCTACATCGCACTGATTTGCAGCTACATCGTGTGTTTCGCTTGGATATGAAGCTAACTCGTTTGTTTCCCCCGCATTTGATGCAATATCACTTATATCACAAGTATCTGAAACTAAATCATTTGTGCCGCATGGTTTTGAAGCCAGGCCTTCTACTTCGCATTGATTTGTAGCTAAATCATTTGTTTCGCTTGGATTTGAAGCTGAACCTTCTACATCGCATTTATTTGAAGCTAAATCATTGGTTTCGCATGGATTTGAAGCTACACCTTCCACATCGCATTTATTTGCTGCAAAAACATGTGTTTCTCATGGAATTGAATCTAACTGGTTTGTTGCGTCTGCATTTGAAGCTATGTCCCTTATATCGCAAGTATCTGAAGCTAAATCATTGGTTTCGCACGGATTAGAAGTTAAACCTTCTACATCGCATTGATTTGAAGCTGAATCATGTGTTTCGCATGGACTTGAAGCTAACTCGTTTGTTTCTTCTGCATTTGAAGCTATGTCACTTATATCGCAAGTATCCGAAGCTAAATCATTGATTTCGCATGGATTTGAAGCTAAACCTTCTACATCGCATTGATTTGCTGCTAAATCATGTGTATCGCATGGATTTTGATGCTAACTCGATAGCTTTGTCTGCATTTGAAGCTATGTCACTTATATTCCAAGTGTTTGAAGCTAAATCATTTGTTTCGCATGGATTTGAAGCTAAACCGTCTACATCGCATTGATTTGAAGCTAAATCATGTGTTTCGCATGGATTAGAAGCTAACTCGTTTGTTTCGTCTGCATTTGAGGCTATGTCCATTATATCGCAAGTATCTGAAGCAAAATCATTGGTTTCGCATGGATTTGAAGCTCAACCTTCTACATCGCATTGATTTGCTGCTAAATCATGTGTATCGCATGGATCTTGAAGCTAATTCGATTGCTTCGTCTGCATTTGAAGCTATGTCACTTATATCCTAAGTGTTTGAAGCTAAATCATTTGTTTCGCATGTATTTGAAGCTAAACCTTCTACATCGCATTGATTTGAAGCTAAATCATGTGTTTCGCATGGATTAGAAGCTAACTCGTTTGTCTGTCTGCATTTGAAGCTATGCTACTTATATCGCAAGTATCTGAAGCAAAATCATTGGTTTCGCATGGAGTTGAAGCTAAATCTCCTACATCGCATTAATTTTAACTAAATCATATGTTGCGCATGGAATTGAAGCTAACTGGTTTCTTTCGTCTGCATTTGAAGCTGTGCCATTTATATCGCAAGTATCTGAAGCTAAATGATTGGTTTCGCATGGATTAGAGGTTAAACCTTCTACATCGCATTGATTTGCTGCTAAATCATGTGTTTCGCATGGATTAGAAGCTAACTCGTTTGTTTCGTCTGCATTTGAAGCTATGCCACTTATATCGCAAGTATCTGGAGCAAAATCATTTGTTCCACATGGATTTGTAATTAAGCCTTCTACTTCGCATTGATTTGCTGCTAAATCATGTGTTTCGCATGGATTTGAAGCTAACTCGTTTGTTGCGCATGCAGTTGAATCTAAATAACGTATATCACAAGTATTTGTAGCTAAACCATTTGTTTCGCATGGATATGAAAATAAACCTTCTACATCGCATTGATTTGCAGCTAAATCATGTGATTCGCTTGGATTTGAAGCTAACTCGATTGTTTCGTCTGCAGTTGAAACTATATCACCTATATCGCAAGTATCTGAAGGTAAATCATTTCTTTCGCATGGATTTGAAGCTCAACCTTCTACATCGCTTTGATGTGCAGCTAAATAATTTTTTTCGCATGGATTTGAAGCTAAACCTACTACATCGCTTTGATTTGCAGATAAATCATGTGTTTCGCATGGATTTGAAGCTAATTCGTTTGTTTCCCCTGCATTTGAAGCTATATCACATATATCGCAAGTATCTGATGCTAAATCATTTGCATCGCATGGATTTGAAGCTAAACCTTCTACATCGCATTGATTTGCTACTAAATCATGTGTATCGCATGGATTTTGAAGCTAACTCGATTGCTTTGTCTGCATTTGAAGCTATGTCACTTATATTCCAAGTGTTTCAAGCTAAATCATTTGTTTCGCATTGATTTGAAGCTAAACCTTCTACATCGCATTGATTTGAAGCTAAATCATGTGTTTCGCATGGATTAGAAGCTGACTCGTTTGTTTCTTCTGCATTTGAAGCTATGCGACTTATATCGCAAGTATCTGAAGCAAAATCATTGGTTTCGCATGGATTTGAAGCTCTACCTTCTACATCGCATTGATTTGCTGCTAACTCATGTGTTTCGCATGGATTTGGAGGTATCTCGTTTGGTTCGTCGGCATTTGAAGCTATATGACTTATATCCCAAGTGTTTGAAGCTAAATCATTTGTTTCGCATAGATTTGAAGCTAATCCTTCTACATCGTATTGATTTGAAGCTAAATCATGTGTTTTGCTTGGATTTAAAGCTAACTCGTTCGTTTTGCCTGCATTTGAAGCTAAACCTTCCACATAGCATTGATTTGAAGTTTAAACATCTTTTTTTCATGGATTTGGAGCTAACTCGTTTGTTTCCCCTACAATTGAAGCTATATCACTAATATCGCAAGTATCTAAAGCTAAATCATTTGTGTCGCTTTGATTTGAAGCTATACTTCCTACATTGCATTGATTTGCTGCTAAATCACATGTTCCGCATGGATTTGAAGCTAACTCGTTTGTTTCGTTTGCATTTGAAGCTATGTCAGTTATATCACAAGTATCTGAAGCTAAATCATTGGTTTCGCATGGATTAGTAGTTAAACCTCCTACATAGCTTTGATTTGCAGTATAATCATGTGTTTTGCTTGGATTTGAAACTAACTCGTTTGTTTCGAATGCAGTTGTAGCTAAATAATATATACCACGAGTATTTGTAGCTAAACCAGTAGTTTCGCTTGGATTTGAAGCTAACTCGTTTGTTTCGTCCGTATTTGAAACTATATCACTTATATCGCAAGTATCTGAAGGTAAATCATTTGTTTCGCATGGATTTGAAGCTCAACCTTCTACATCGCTTTGATTTGAAGCTAAATCATGTGTTTCGTATGGAGTTAAAGCTAGCTCGTTTGTTTCGTCTGCATTTTAAGCTATATTTCATATATCGCAAGTATCTGAAGCTAAATCATTTGTGTTGCATGGATTTGAAGCTGCAGCTTCAACATAACATTAATTTGCAGCTAAATCATGTGTTTCGTATGGATATGAAGCTAACTCGTGTGTTTCCCCCGGATTTGATGCAATATCACTTATATCACAAGTATCTGAAACTAAATCATTTGTGCCGCATGGTTTTGAAGCCAGGCCTTCCACTTCGCATTGATTTGAAGATAAATCATGTGTATCGCATGGATTTTGAAGCTAACTCGTTTGTTTCGCACGAAATTGCAGCTAAACCATGTGTTTCGCATGAATTTGAAGCTAACTCGTTTGTTTCGTCTGCAATTGAAGCTATATCACTTATATCGCAAGTATCTAAAGCTAAATCATTTGTTTCCCATGGATTTGAAGCTAAACCTTCAACATCGCATTGATTTGCAGCTAAATCATGTATTTCGCATGGATTTGAACCTAACTCGTTTGAGTCGTCTGCATTTGAAGCTATATCACTTATATCCCAATTGCTTGAAGCTAAATCATTTGTTTCGCATGGTTTTGAAGCTAAACCTTCTACATCGCATTGACTTGAAGCTAAATCATGTGATTCGCTTGGATTTGAAGTCATCTCGTTTGCTTCCCCTGCATTTGATGCTATATCACTTATATCCCAAGTGTTTGAAGCTAAATCATTTGTTTCGCATGGATTTGAAGCTAAACCTAATACATCGCATTGATATGAAGCTAAATCATGTGTTACGCTTGGATTTGTAGCTAAACCTTCAACATCGCATTAATTTGCAGCTAAATCATGTGTTTCGCATGGATTTGAAGCCAAACCTTCAACATCGCATTGATTTGCAGCTAAATCATGTGTTTCGCATGGATTTGAAGCTAACTCGTTTGTTTCGCATGCAGTTGAAGCTATATCACCTATATCCGAAGTGTTTGAAGCTCAAACATTTGTTCCACATGGATTTGTAATTAAGCCTTCTACTTCGCATTGATTTGAAGCTAAATCATGTGTATCGCATGGATTTTGAACCTAACTCGATTGATTCGTCTGCATTTGAAGCTATATCACGTTTATCCCAAGTGTTTGAAGCTAAATCATTTGTTTCGCATGAATTTGAAGCTAAACATTCTACATCGCATTGATTTGCTGCTAAATCATGTGTTTCGCATGGATTTGAAGCTAACTCGTTTGTTGCGCATGCAGTTGAATCTAAATAACGCATATCACAAGTAATTGTAGCTAAACCAATTGTTGCGCATGGATTTGAAGCTAACTCCTTTGTATCGTCTGCACTTGAAGCTAAATCACTTATATCGCCAGTATCTGATGCTAAATCATTTGTTTCGCATGGATTTGAAGCTAAACCTTCTAAATAGAATTTACTTCAAGCTAAATGATGTGTATCGCATGGATTTTGAAGCTAAGTCGTTTGTTTCGTCTGCATTTGAAGCAATATCACTTATATCGAAAGTATCTAAAGCTAAATCATTGGTTTCGCATGGATTTGAAGCTAAACCTTCTACATCGCATTGATGTGCTACTAAATCATGTGTTTCGCATGGAGTTTGAAGCTAATTCGTTTTTTCCCCCGCATTTGAAGCTATATCACTTATATCGCAAGTATCTGATGCTAAATCTTTTTTTTCGCATGGATTTGAAGCTAAACCTACTACTTTCGCATTGATTTGAAGCTGACTCGTTTGTTTCGTCCGCATTTGAAGCTATATCACTTATATCCCATCTGATTGAAGCTAAATCAGTTGTTTCGCATGGATTTGAAGCTAACTCGTTCGTTTCCCCTGCATTTGAAGCTGTATCACTTATATCGCAAGTATCTGATGCTAAATCATTTGTTTCGCATGGATTTGAAGGGAACCTAATACATCGCTTTGATTTGCAGATAAATCATGTGTTTCGCATGGATTTGAAACTAATTCGTTTGTTTCCCCTGCATTTGAATCTATATCACTTATATCGCAAGTATCCGATGCTAAATCTTTTTTTTCGCATGGATTTGAAGCTAAACCTTCTACATCGCATTGATTTGAAGCTAATTCATGTGTTTCGCATGGATTTGAAGCTAATTCGTTCGTTTCGACTGCAATTGAAGCTGTATCACTTATATCCCAAGTGTTTGAAGCTAAATCATTTGCATCGCATGGATTTGAAGCTAAACCTTCCACATAGCATTGATTTAAAGCTTAATCATGTGTTTCGCACGGATTTGAAGCTAAACCTTCTACATCGCATTGATTTGCAGCTAAATCATGTGTTTCGCATGGATTTGAAATAACTCGTTTGTTCCGCCAGCATTTGAAGCTATATCACTCCTATCCCAAGTGTTTGAAGCTAAATCATTTGTTTCGCATGGATTTGAACCTAAAACTTCTACATGGCATGGACTTGAAGCTAACTCGTTTGTTTCGCCTGTAGAAGCATCTATATCACTTATATCGCTAGTATTTGAAGCTAAATCATTTGATCCGCATGGATTTGAAGCTAAACCTTCTACATTGCATTGATTTGCAGCTAAATCATGTGTTTCGCATGGATTTGGAGCTAACTCGTTTGGTTCGTCTGCATTTGAAGCTATATGACTTATATCCCAAGTGTTTTGAAGCTAAATCATTTGTTTCGCATGGATTTGAAGCTAATCCTTCTACATCGTATTGATTTGATGCTAAATCATGTGTTTTGCTTGGATTTAAAGCTAACTCGTTTGTTTCGCATGCAGTTGAAGCTATATCACCTATATCCGAAGTGTTTGAAGCTCAAACATTTGTTCCACATGGATTTGTAATTAAGCCTTCTACTTCGCATTGATTTGAAGCTAAATCATGTGTATCGCATGGATTTTGAACCTAACTCGATTGATTCGTCTGCATTTGAAGCTATATCACGTTTATCCCAAGTGTTTGAAGCTAAATCATTTGTTTCGCATGAATTTGAAGCTAAACATTCTACATCGCATTGATTTGCTGCTAAATCATGTGTTTCGCATGGATTTGAAGCTAACTCGTTTGTTGCGCATGCAGTTGAATCTAAATAACGCATATCACAAGTAATTGTAGCTAAACCAATTGTTGCGCATGGATTTGAAGCTAACTCCTTTGTATCGTCTGCACTTGAAGCTAAATCACTTATATCGCCAGTATCTGATGCTAAATCATTTGTTTCGCATGGATTTGAAGCTAAACCTTCTAAATAGAATTTACTTCAAGCTAAATGATGTGTATCGCATGGATTTTGAAGCTAAGTCGTTTGTTTCGTCTGCATTTGAAGCAATATCACTTATATCGAAAGTATCTAAAGCTAAATCATTGGTTTCGCATGGATTTGAAGCTAAACCTTCTACATCGCATTGATGTGCTACTAAATCATGTGTTTCGCATGGAGTTTGAAGCTAATTCGTTTTTTCCCCCGCATTTGAAGCTATATCACTTATATCGCAAGTATCTGATGCTAAATCTTTTTTTTCGCATGGATTTGAAGCTAAACCTACTACTTTCGCATTGATTTGAAGCTGACTCGTTTGTTTCGTCCGCATTTGAAGCTATATCACTTATATCCCATCTGATTGAAGCTAAATCAGTTGTTTCGCATGGATTTGAAGCTAACTCGTTCGTTTCCCCTGCATTTGAAGCTGTATCACTTATATCGCAAGTATCTGATGCTAAATCATTTGTTTCGCATGGATTTGAAGGGAACCTAATACATCGCTTTGATTTGCAGATAAATCATGTGTTTCGCATGGATTTGAAACTAATTCGTTTGTTTCCCCTGCATTTGAATCTATATCACTTATATCGCAAGTATCCGATGCTAAATCTTTTTTTTCGCATGGATTTGAAGCTAAACCTTCTACATCGCATTGATTTGAAGCTAATTCATGTGTTTCGCATGGATTTGAAGCTAATTCGTTCGTTTCGACTGCAATTGAAGCTGTATCACTTATATCCCAAGTGTTTGAAGCTAAATCATTTGCATCGCATGGATTTGAAGCTAAACCTTCCACATAGCATTGATTTAAAGCTTAATCATGTGTTTCGCACGGATTTGAAGCTAAACCTTCTACATCGCATTGATTTGCAGCTAAATCATGTGTTTCGCATGGATTTGAAATAACTCGTTTGTTCCGCCAGCATTTGAAGCTATATCACTCCTATCCCAAGTGTTTGAAGCTAAATCATTTGTTTCGCATGGATTTGAACCTAAAACTTCTACATGGCATGGACTTGAAGCTAACTCGTTTGTTTCGCCTGTAGAAGCATCTATATCACTTATATCGCTAGTATTTGAAGCTAAATCATTTGATCCGCATGGATTTGAAGCTAAACCTTCTACATTGCATTGATTTGCAGCTAAATCATGTGTTTCGCATGGATTTGGAGCTAACTCGTTTGGTTCGTCTGCATTTGAAGCTATATGACTTATATCCCAAGTGTTTTGAAGCTAAATCATTTGTTTCGCATGGATTTGAAGCTAATCCTTCTACATCGTATTGATTTGATGCTAAATCATGTGTTTTGCTTGGATTTAAAGCTAACTCGTTTGTTTCGCATGCATTTGAAGCTAAACTTTCCACATAGCATTGATTTGAAGTTTAAACATGTGTTTTTCATGGATTTGGAGCTAACTCGTTTGTTTCCCCTACAATTGAAGCTATATCACTAATATCGCAAGTATCTAAAGCTAAATCATTTGTTTCGCATGGATTTGAAGCTAACTCGTTTGTTTCGTCTGCATTTGAAGCTATTTCACTTATATCCCAATTGCTTGAAGCTAAATCATTTGGTTCGCATGGATTTGAAGCTAAAACTTCTACATCGCATTGATTTGAAACTAAATCATGTGTTTCGCTTGGATTTGAAGCTAACTCGTTTGTATCCCCTGAATTTGAAACTATATCCCTTATGTCGCAAGTATCGTATGCTAATTCATTTGTTTCGTATGGATTTGAAGCTAAACCTACTACTTTCCCATTGATTTGAAGCTGACTCGTTTGTTTCGTCCGCATTTGAAGCTATATCACTTATATCCCAACTGATTGAAGCTAAATCATTTGTTTCGCATGGATTTGAAGCTAACTCGTTCGCTTCGCCTGCGTCTGAAGCTATATCACTTATATCGCAAGTATCTAAAGCTAAATCATTTGTTTCGCGTGGATTTGAAGCCAAACCTTCAACATCGCATTGATTTGCAGCTAAATCATGTGTTTCGCATGGATTTGAAGCTAACTCGTTTGTTTCGACTGCACTTGAAACTATATCACTTATATCGCAAGTATCTGAAGGTAAATCATTTGCTTCGCATGGATTTGATGCCAATCCTTCTACATCGCATTGATTTGAAGCTAAATCATGTGTTTCGCATGGATTTGAAGCTAACTCGTTCGTATCCCCTGAATTTGAAACTATATCCCTTACGTCGCAAGTATCGTATGCTAAATCATTTGTTTCGCATGGATTTGAATCTAAACCTACTACTTTCGCATTGATTTGAAGCTGACTCGTTTGTTTCGTCCGCATTTGAAGCTATATCACTTATATCCCAACTGATTGAAGCTAAATCAGTTGTTTCGCATGGATTTGAAGCTAACTCGGTCGTTTCGCTGCACTTGAAGCTATATAAATTATATCGCAAATATCTGAAGCTAAATCATTGGTTTCGCATGGATTTGAACCTAAACCTTTTACATCGCATTGATTTGCTGCCAAATCATGTGATACGCTTGGATTTGAAGCTTAGCCTTGAACTTCGCAATTGATTTGAAGCTAAATCGTGTGTTTCGCATGGATTTGAAGCTAACTTGTTTGATTCGTCTGCATTTGAAGCTATATCACTTATATCGCAAGTTCCAGTGCTAAATCATGTGTTTCGCTTCGATTTGATGCTATACCTTCTACATCGCATTGATTTGCAGCTAAATCATGTGTTTCGCATCTGTTTGAAGCTAACTCGTTCCTTTCGTCTGCATTTGATGCTATGTCACTTATATCGCAAGTATCTGAAGCTAAATCATTGGTTTCGCATGGATTAGAAGTTAAACCTTCTACATCGCATTGGTTTGAAGCTAAATCATGTGTTTTGCATTGATTTGAATCTAACTCGTTTTTTCCGCTGCATTTGAAACTATATCACTTATATAGCAAGTATCTGATGCTAAATCAGTTGTTTCGCATGGATTTGAAGCAAAACCTTCTACATCGCATTGATTTGCAGCTGAATCATGTGTTTCGCATGAACTTGAAGCTAACTCGTTTGTTTCGCATGCAGTTGAAGCTATATCACCTATATCCGAAGTGTTTGAAGATCAAACATTTGTTCCACATGGATTTGTAATTAAGCCTTCTACTTCGCATTGATTTGAAGCTAAATCATGTGTATCGCATGGATTTTGAACCTAACTCGATTGATTCGTCTGCATTTGAAGCTATATCACGTTTATCCCAAGTGTTTGAAGCTAAATCATTTGTTTCGCATGAATTTGAAGCTAAACATTCTACATCGCATTGATTTGCTGCTAAATCATGTGTTTCGCATGGATTTGAAGCTAACTCGTTTGTTGCGCATGCAGTTGAATCTAAATAACGCATATCACAAGTAATTGTAGCTAAACCAATTGTTGCGCATGGATTTGAAGCTAACTCCTTTGTATCGTCTGCACTTGAAGCTAAATCACTTATATCGCCAGTATCTGATGCTAAATCATTGGTTTCGCATGTATTTGAAGCTAAACCTTCTACATCGCATTGATGTGCTACTAAATCATGTGTTTCGCATGGAGTTTGAAGCTAATTCGTTTTTTTCCCCTGCATTTGAAGCTATATCACTTATATCGCAAGTATCTGATGCTAAATCTTTTTTTTCGCATGGATTTGAAGCTAAACCTTCTTCATGCATTGATTTGAAGCTAATTCATGTGTTTCGCATGGATTTGAAGCTAATTCGTTCGTTTCGACTGCAATTGAAGCTGTATCACTTATATCGCAAGTGTGTGAAGCTAAATCATTTGCATCGCATGGATTTGAACCTAAACCTTCCACATAGCATTGATTTAAAGCTTAATCATGAGTTTTGCATGGATTTGAAGCTATCTCGTATGTTTCCCCTGCATTTGAAGCTATATCACTTATATCGCAAGTATCTGATGCTAAATCATTTGTTTCGCATGGATTTGAAGCAAAACCTTCTAAATCGCATTGATTTGCAGCTAAATCATGTGTTTCGCATGAATTTGAAGCTAACTCGTTTGCTCCGTCTTCATTTGAAGCTATATCACTTATATCCCAAGTGTTTGAATCTAAATCATTTGTTTCGCATGGATTTGAAGCTAAACCGTCTACATCGCATTGATTTGCAGCTAAATCATGTGTTTTGCATGGATTTGAAGCTAAATCGTTTGCTTCGTCTGCATTTGAAGCTATATCACTTATATCCCAAGTGTTTGAATCTAAATCATTTGTTTCGCATGGATTTGAAGCTAAACCTTCTACATCGCATTGATTTGCTGCTAAATCATGTGTTTTGCATGGATTTGAATTTAAATCGATTGCTTCGTCTGCACTTGAAGCTATATCACTTATATCCCAAGTGTTTGAAGCTAAATCATTTGTTTCGCATGGATTTAAAGCTAAACTTTCTACATCGCATTGATTTGAAGCTAAATCATGTGATTCGCTTGGATTTGAAGCTAACTCGTTTGTTTCGTCTTTATTTGAAGATATATCACATATATCGCAAGTATCTGATCCTAAATCATTTGCTTCTTATGGATTTGAAGCTAAGCCTTCTACCTCGCATTGATTTGAAGCTAAATCATTTGTTTCGCATGGATTTGAAGCTAAACTTTCTACATCGCATTGATTTGAAGCTAAATCATGTGATTCGCTTGGAGTGGTAGCTAAGTCGTTTATATCGTCTGCATTTGAAGCTGTATCACTTATATCGAAAGTATCTGAAGCTAAATCATTTGTGTCTCATGGATTTGAAGCTAAACCTTCTACATAGCATTGATTTGCAGCTAAATCATGTGTTTCGCAAGGATTTGAAGCTAACTCCTTTGTTTCGTCTGCATCTGAAGCTATATCACATATATCCCAAGTGTTCGAGGCTATATCTTTTACTTTTGATGGATTTGAAGCTAATCCTTCTACATCGCATTGATTTGATGCTAAATCATGTGTTTTGCATGAATTTGAAGCTAACTCGTTTGCTTCGTCTTCATTTGAAGCTATATCACCTATATCCCAAGCGTTTGAATCTAAATCATTTGTTTCGCATGGATTTGAAGCTAAACCTTCTACATCGCATTGATTTGCTGCTAAATCATGTGATTCGCATGGAAGTGAAGCTAACTGGTTTGTTTCATCTGCATTTGAAGCTTTATCACTTATGTCGCTCGTATCTGAAGCTAAATCATTTGTTTCGCATGGATTTAAAGCTAAACTTTCTACATCGCATTGATTTGAAGCTAAATCATGTGATTCGCTTGGATTTGAAGCTAACTCGTTTGTTTCGTCTTTATTTGAAGATATATCACTTATATCGCAAGTATCTGATCCTAAATCATTTGCGTCGCATGGATTTGAAGCTAAACGTTCCACATAGCATTGATTTGAAGCTTAATCATGTGTTTTGCATGGATGTGAAGCTAACTAGTTTGTTTCCCCTGCATTTGAAGCTATATCACTTATATCGCAAGTATCTGATGCTAAATCATTTGTTTCGCTTCGATTTGAAGCTATACCATCTACATTATATTGATTTGCAGCTAAATCATGTGTTTAGCATGGATTTGAAGCTAACTCGTTTGTTTCGTCTGCATTTGAAGCTATATAACTTATATCCCAAGTGTTTGAAGCTATATCATTTGTTTCGCATGGATTTGAAGCTAATCCTTCTACATCGCATTGATTTGCAGCTAAATCATGTGTTTTTCATGAATTTGAAGCTAACTCGTTTGCTTCGTCTTCATTTGAAGCTATATCACTTATATCCGAAGTGTTTGAATCTAAATCATTTGTTTCGCATGGATTTGAAGCTAAACCTTCTACATCGCATTGATTTGAAGCTAAATCATGTGATTCGCTTGGATTGGTAGCTAAGTCGTTTATTTCGTCTGCATTTGAAGCTGTATCACTTATATCGCAAGTATCTGAAGCTAAATCATTTCTGTCTCATGGATTTGAAGCTAAACCTTCCACATAGCATTGATTTGCAGCTAAATCATGTGTTTCGCATGGATTTGAAGCTAACTCCTTTGTTTCGTCTGCATCTGAAGCTATATCACATATATCCCAAGTGTTCGAGGCTATATCTTTTACTTCGGATGGATTTGAAGCTAATCCTTCTACATCGCATTGATTTGATGCCAAATCATGTGTTTTGCATGAATTTGAAGCTAACTCGTTTGCTTCGCCTTCATTTGAAGCTATATCACTTATATCCCAAGTGTTTGAATCTAAATCATTTGTTTCGCATGGATTTGAAGCTAAACCTTCTACATCGCATTGATTTGCTGCTAAATCATGTGATTCGCATGGAATTGAAGCTAACTGGTTTGTTTCATCTGCATTTGAAGCTTTATCACTTATGTCGCTAGTATCTGCAGCTAAATCATATGTTTCGCATGGATTTGAAGTTAAAGCATTTACATAGCATTGATTTGCATCTAAATCATGTGTTTCGCATGGATTTGAAGCTAACTCGTTAGTTTCATCTGCATTTGAAGCTATATCACTTATGTCGCTAGTATCTGAAGCTAAATCATTTGCGTCGCATGGATTTGAAGCTATACCATCTACATTATATTGATTTGCAGCTAAATCATGTGTTTAGCATGGATTTGAAGCTAACTCGTTTGTTTCGTCTGCATTTGAAGCTATATAACTTATATCCCAAGTATCTGATGCTAAATCATTTGTTTCGCTTCGATTTGAAGCTATACCATCTACATTGCATTGATTTGCAGCTAAATCATGTGTTTAGCATGGATTTGAAGCTAACTCCTTTGTTTCGTCTGCTTCTGAAGCTATATCACATATATCCCAAGTGTTCGAGGCTATATCTTTTACTTCGGATGGATTTGAAGCTAATCCTTCTACATCGCATTGATTTGATGCTAAATCATGTGTTTTGCATGGATTTAAAGCTAACTCGTTTGTTTCGTCTGCACTTGAAACTATGTCACTTATATCGCATGTATCTGATGCTAAGTCATTTGTTTCGCATTGATTTGAAGCTAAACCTTCCACATCGCATTGGTTTCAAGCTAACCCTACTACATCGCATTGATTTGAAGCTAAATCATGTGTTTCGTATTGATTTGAAGCTAACTCGTTTGTATCCCCTGCATTTGATGCTATATGACTTATATCGCAAGTATCTGATGCTAAATCATTTGTTTCGCCTGGATTTGAAGCTAAACCTTCTACTTTCGCATTGAATTGCTGCTAAATCATGTGTTTCGCATGGATTTGAAGCTAAGCGTTCTACTTCGCATCGATTTGAAGCTACATCAGTTGTTTCGCATGGATTTGAAGCTAACTCGTTCGTTTCCCCTGCAATTGAAGCTATATCACTTATATCGCAAGTATCTGAAGCTAAATCATTTGTGTTGCATGGATTTGAAACTAAACCTTCAACATCGCATTGATTTGCAGCTAAATCATGTGTTTCGCATGGATTTGAAGCTAACTCGTTTGTTTCGTCTACACTTGAAACTATATCACTTATATCGCAAGTATCTGAATGTAAATCATTTGTTTCGCATGGATTTGAAGCTAAGCCTTCTACATCGCTTTGGTTTGCAGCTAAATCATGTGTTCCGCATGGATTTGAAGCTAACTCGTGCGTTTCCCCTGCGTTTGAATCTATATCACTTATATCGCAAGTATCTGATGCTAAATCAATTTTTTCGCATGGATTTGAAGCTAAACCTTCTACATCGCATTGATTTGAAGCAAAATCATGTTATTCGCTTGGATTTGAAGCTAACTCGTTTGTTTCCCCTGCATTTGAATCTATATCACTTACATCCCAAGTGTTTGAAGCTAAATCATTTGTTTCGCATGGAATTGAAGCTAAACCTACTACATCGTATTGATTTGCTGCTAAATCATGTGTTTCGCATGGATTTGAAGCTAAGCCTTCTATTTCGCACTGATTTGAAGCTAAATCATGTGTTTCGCTTGGATTTGAAGCTATCTCGTTTGTTTCCCCTGCACTTGAAGCTATATCACTTATATCGCAAGTATCTGATGCTAAATCATTTGTTTCGCATGGATTTGAACCTAAACCTGCTACTTTCGCATTGATTTGAAGCTGACTCCTTTGTTTCATTCGCATTTGAAGCTATATCACTTATATCCCAACTGTTCGAAGCTAAATCATTTGTTTCGCATGGATTTGAAGCTAACTCGTTCGTTTCGCCTGCATTTGAAGCTGTATCACTTATATTGCAAGCATCTGAAGTTAAATCATTTGTGTTGCATGGATTTGAAGCTAGAACTTCCACATGACATTGATTTGAACCTAAGTCATGTGTTTCGCATGGATTTGAAGCTAACTCGTTTGTTTCCCCTGCATTTGAAGCTATATCACTTATATCGCAAGTATCTGATGCTAAATCATTTGTGTTGCATGGATTTGAAGCTAAACCTTCCACATAACATTGATTTGAATCTAAATCATGTGTTTCGTATGGAGTTGAAGCTAACTCGTTTGTTTCCCCTGCATTTGAAGCTATATCACTTATATCGCAAGTATCTGATGCTAAATCAATTATTTCGCATGGATTTGAAGCTAAACCTTCTACATCGCATTGATTTGAAGCTAATTCATCTGTTTCGCTTGGATTTGAAGCTAAACCTTCTACACCGCACTGATTTGAAGGTAAATAATGTGTTTTGCTTGGATTGGAAGCTATCTCGTTTGTTTCGTCTGCATTTGAAGCTATATCACTTATATCCCAACTGTTTGAAGCTCAATCATTTGCTTCGCATGGATTGGAAGTTAATCCTTCTACATCGCATTGATTTGAAGCTAAATCATGTGTTTCGCATGGATTTGAAGCTAACTCGTTTGTATCCCCTGAAATTGAAACTATATCCCTTGTGTCGCAAGTATCGTATACTAAATCATTTGTTTCTCATGGATTTGAAGCTAAGCCTTCTATTTCGCATCGATTTGCACCTAAATCATGTGTTTCGCATGGATTAGAAGCTAACTCGTTTGGTTCCTCTGCATTTGAAGCTATATCACTTATATCGCATGTATCTGATGCTAAATCATTTTTTTCGCAGGGATTTGAAGCTAAACCTTCTACATCGCATTGATTTGAAGCTAATTCATGTGTTTCGCATGGATTTGAAGCTAACTCGTTTGTTTCCCCTGCATTTGAAGCTAACTCGTTTGTTTCCCCTGCATTTGAAGCTATATCACTTATTTCGCAACTATCTGAAGCTAAATCATTTGTGTTGCATGGATTTGAAGCTAAACCTTCCACATAATATTGATTGGAAGTAAATCATGTGTTTCGCGTGGATTTGAAGCTAACTCGTTTGTTTCCCCTGCATTTGAAGCTGTATCACTTATATCGCAAGTATCTGATGGTAATCATGTGTTTCGCTTGGATTTGAATCTAAACCTTCCACATCGCATTGATGTGAATCTAAATCATGTATTTCGCATGGATTTGAAGCTAAATCATTTGTTTCGCACGAATTTGAAGCTAATCCATGTGTTTCGCATGAATTTTAAGCTAAATCATCTGATTCGCATGGAGTTGAATCTAGCTCGTTTGTTTCGTCTGCATTTGAACCTGTATCGCTTATATCGCAAGTATCTGAGGCTAAATCATTTGTTTCGCATGGATTTGAAGCTATGCCTTCTACCTCCCATTGATTTGAAGTTAATCATGTGTATCGCATGGATTTTGAAGCTAACTCGTTTGATTTGTCGGCATTTGAATCTATACCACTTACATCCCAAGTGTTTGAAGCTAAATTATTTGTTTCGTTTGGATTTGAAGCTAAACCTTCTACACCGCATTGATATGAAGCTAATTCATGTGTTTCGCATGGATTTGAAGCTAACTCGTTTGTTTCGTCTGCAATTGAAGCTATATCACTTATATCCCAAGTGTTTGAAGCTAAATCATTTGTTTCGCATGGTCTTGAATCTAAACCTTCAACATCGCATTGATTTGCAGCTAAATCATGTGTATCGCGTGGATTTAGAAGCTAACTCGTATGAATCATCTGCATTTGAAGCTATATCACTTATATCGCAAGTATCTGAAGCTAAATCATGTGTTTTGCATGGATTTGAAGCTAACTCGTTTGTTTCCCCTGCATTTGAAGCTATATCACTTATATCGCAAGTTCATGTGCTAAATCATGTGTTTCGCATTGATTTGAAGCTAAATCAAGTGATTCACATGGATTTGAAGCTAATTCGTTTGTTGCGCATGCCGTTGAATCTAAATAACGTATATCACAAGTATTTGTAGCCAAAACATTTGTTTCGCATGGATTTGAAAATAAACCTTCTACATCGCATTGATTTGCTACTAAATCATGTGTTTCGCATGAATTTAAAGCAAACTCGTTTGTTTCCAATGCATATGAAGCTAAATCATGTATATCACAAGTATTTGAAACTAAACCATTTGTTTCGCATGGATTTGAAGCTAAGCGTTCTACTTCGCATTGATTTGAAGCTAAATCATGTGTTTCGGTTGAATTTGAACCTAATTCGTTTGTTTCGCATGCAGTTGAAGTTAAACCTTCCACATCGCATTGGTTTCAAGCTAAACCTTCTACATCGCATTGATTTGAAGCTAATTCATGTGTTTCGCATGGATTTGAAGCTAATTCATGTGTTTCGCATGGATTTGAAGCTAATCCTTCTACATCGCATCGATTTGCAGCTAAATCATGTGTCTCGCATGGATTTGAAGCTAACTCGTTTGTTTCGAATGCAGTTGAATTTAAATCATGTATGTCACAAGTATTTGACACGAAATCATTTGGTTTGCATGGATTTGAAGCTAAGCCTTCTACTTCGCATTGATTTGAAGCTGAATAATGTGATTCGCTTGAATTTGAAGCTAACTCGTTTGTTTCACATGCAGTTGAAGTTGAATCACGTATAAAACAAGTATTTGATGCTAAACTATTCGTTTCGCCTGGATTTGAAGCTAAGCCTTCTACTCCGCATTGATTCGAAGTTAAATCATGTGCTTCGCATGGATTTAAAGCAAACTCGTTTGTTTCCAATGCATTTGAAGCTAAATCATGTATATCACAAGTATTTGAAACTAAACCATTTGTTTCGCATGGATTTGAAGCTAAGCCTTCTACTTCGCAGTGATTTGATGCTAAACCTTCTACATCGCTTTCATTTGCTGCTAAATCATGTGTTTCGCATGGATTTGAAGCTAAGCGTTCTACTTCGCATCGATTTGAAGCTACATCAGTTGTTTCGCATGGATTTGAAGCTAACTCGTTCGTTTCCCCTGCAATTGAAGCTATATCACTTATATCGCAAGTATCTGAAGCTAAATCATTTGTGTTGCATGGATTTGAAGGTAATCCTTCTACATCGCATCGATTTGCAGCTAAATCATGTGTCTCGCATGGATTTGAAGCTAACTCGTTTGTTTCCCCTGGATTTGAAGTTGTATCACTTATATGGCAAGTATCTAGAGCTAAATCATTTGTTTCGCATGGATTTGAAGTTAAACCTTCTACATCGCATTGATTTGCAGCTAAATCATGTGTATCGCATGGATTTAGAAGCTAACTCGTATGAATCATCTGCATTTGATGCTATATCACTTATATCCCAAGTATTTGAATCTAAACCATTTGTTTCGCATGGATTTGAAGCTAAGCCTTCTACTTCGCATTGATTTGAAGCTAAATCATGTGTTTCGGTCGAATTTGAACCTAATTCGTTTGTTTCGCATGCAGTTGAAGCTAAATCATGTATGAAACAAGTATTTCAAGCTAAACTATTCGTTTCGCATGGATTTCGAACTAAGCTTTCTTCTTCGCATTGATTAGAAGCTAAATCATGTGTTTCGCGTGGATTTGAAGCTAAGTCGTTTGTTTCGAATGCAGTTGAAGCTAAATCATGTATATCACAAGTATTAGAAGCTAAAGCTATTGATTCGCTTTGATTTGAAGCCAAGCCTTCTACTTCGGATTGATTTGAAGCTAAGCCTTCTACTTCGCATTGATTTGAAGCGAACACGTTTGATTCACATGCAGTTGAAGCTAAATCATGTATATCATAAGTATTTGAAGCTGAACCATTTGTTTCGCAGGAATATTAAGCTAAACCATGTGTTTCTAATGAATTTGAAGCTAAATCATGTGTTTCGCATGGATTTAAAGCAAACTCGTTTGTTTCCAATGCATTTGAAGCTAAATCATGTATATCACAAGTATTTGAAACTAAACCATTTGTTTCGCATGGATTTGAAGCTAAGCCTTCTACTTCGCAGTGATTTGAAGCTAAACCTTCTACATCGCTTTCATTTGCTGCGAAATCATGTGTTTCGCATGGATTTAAAGCTAAGCTTTCTACTTCGCATCGATTTGAAGCTTAATCATGTATTTTGCATGGATTTAAAGCTAACTCGTTTGTTTCGTCTGCACTTGAAACTATGTCACTTATATCGCATGTATCTGATGCTAAGTCATTTGTTTCGCATTGATTTGAAGCTAAACCTTCCACATCGCATTGGTTTCAAGCTAACCCTTCTACATCGCATTGATTTGAAGCTAAATCATGTGTTTCGTATTGATTTGAAGCTAACTCGTTTGTATCCCCTGCATTTGAAGCTATATCACTTATATCGCAAGTATCTGATGCTAAATCATTTGTTTCGCCTGGATTTGAAGCTAAACCTTCTACTTTCGCATTGATTTGCTGCTAAATCATGTGTTTCGCATGGATTTGAAGCTAAGCGTTCTACTTCGCATCGACTTGAAGCTACATCAGTTGTTTCGCATGGATTTGAAGCTAACTCGTTCGTTTCCCCTGCAATTGAAGCTATATCACTTATATCGCAAGTATCTGAAGCTAAATCATTTGTGTTGCATGGATTTGAAACTAAACCTTCAACATCGCATTGATTTGCAGCTAAATCATGTGTTTCGCATGGATTTGAAGCTAACTCGTTTGTTTCGTCTACACTTGAAACTATATCACTTATATCGCAAGTATCTGAATGTAAATCATTTGTTTCGCATGGATTTGAAGCTAAGCCTTCTACATCGCTTTGGTTTGCAGCTAAATCATGTGTTTCGCATGGATTTGAAGCTAACTCGTGCGTTTCCCCTGCATTTGAATCTATATCACTTATATCGCAAGTATCTGATGCTAAATCTTTTGTTTCGCATGGATTTGAAGCTAAACCTTCTACATCGCATTGATTTGAAGCTAATTCATGTGTTTCGCATGGATTTGAAGCTAATTCATGTGTTTCGCATGGATTTGAAGCTAATCCTTCTACATCGCATCGATTTGCAGCTAAATCATGTGTCTCGCATGGATTTGAAGCTAACTCGTTTGTTTCCCCTGGATTTGAAGTTGTATCACTTATATGGCAAGTATCTAGAGCTAAATCATTTGTTTCGCATGGATTTGAAGCTAAACCTTCTACATCGCATTGATTTGCAGCTAAATCATGTGTATCGCATGGATTTAGAAGCTAACTCGTATGAATCATCTGCATTTGATGCTATATCACTTATATCCCAAGTATTTGAATCTAAACCATTTGTTTCGCATGGATTTGAAGCTAAGCCTTCTACTTCGCATTGATTTGAAGCTAAATCATGTGTTTCGGTCGAATTTGAACCTAATTCGTTTGTTTCGCATGCAGTTGAAGCTAAATCATGTATGAAACAAGTATTTCAAGCTAAACTATTCGTTTCGCATGGATTTCGAACTAAGCTTTCTTCTTCGTATTGATTTGAAGCTAAATCATGTGTTTCGCGTGGATTTGAAGCTAAGTCGTTTGTTTCGCATGCAGTTGAAGCTAAATCATGTATATCACAAGTATTAGAAGCTAAAGCTATTGATTCGCTTTGATTTGAAGCCAAGCCTTCTACTTCGGATTGATTTGAAGCTAAGCCTTCTACTTCGCATTGATTTGAAGCGAACACGTTTGATTCACATGCAGTTGAAGCTAAATCATGTATATCATAAGTATTTGAAGCTGAACCATTTGTTTCGCAGGAATATTAAGCTAAACCATGTGTTTCTAATGAATTTGAAGCTAAATCATGTGTTTCGCATGGATTTAAAGCAAACTCGTTTGTTTCCAATGCATTTGAAGCTAAATCATGTATATCACAAGTATTTGAAACTAAACCATTTGTTTCGCATGGATTTGAAGCTAAGCTTTCTACTTCGCAGTGATTTGAAGCTAAACCTTCTACATCGCTTTCATTTGCTGCGAAATCATGTGTTTCGCATGGATTTAAAGCTAAGCTTTCTACTTCGCATCGATTTGAAGCTTAATCATGTATTTTGCATGGATTTAAAGCTAACTCGTTTGTTTCGTCTGCACTTGAAACTACGTCACTTATATCGCATGTATCTGATGCTAAGTCATTTGTTTCGCATTGATTTGAAGCTAAACCTTCCACATCGCATTGGTTTCAAGCTAACCCTTCTACATCGCATTGATTTGAAGCTAAATCATGTGTTTCCTATTGATTTGAAGCTAACTCGTTTGTATCCCCTGCATTTGAAGCTATATCACTTATATCGCAAGTATCTGATGCTAAATCATTTGTTTCGCCTGGATTTGAAGCTAAACCTTCTACTTTCGCATTGTTTTGCTGCTAAATCATGTGTTTCGCATGGATTTGAAGCTAAGCGTTCTATTTCGCATCGACTTGAAGCTACATCAGTTGTTTCGCATGGATTTGAAGCTAACTCGTTCGTTTCCCCTGCAATTGAAGCTATATCACTTATATCGCAAGTATCTGAAGCTAAATCATTTGTGTTGCATGGATTTGAAACTAAACCTTGAACATCGCATTGATTTGCAGCTAAATCATGTGTTTCGCATGGATTTGAAGCTAACTCGTTTGTTTCGTCTACACTTGAAACTATATCACTTATATCGCAAGTATCTGAATGTAAATCATTTGTTTCGCATGGATTTGAAGCTAAGCCTTCTACATCGCTTTGGTTTGCAGCTAAATCATGTGTTTCGCATGGATTTGAAGCTAACTCGTGCGTTTCCCCTGCATTTGAATCTATATCACTTATATCGCAAGTATCTGATGCTAAATCTTTTGTTTCGCATGGATTTGAAGCTAAACCTTCTACATCGCATCGATTTGCAGCTAAATCATGTGTCTCGCATGGATTTGAAGCTAACTCGTTTGTTTCGAATGCAGTTGAATTTAAATCATGTATGTCACAAGTATTTGACTCGAAATCATTTGGTTTGCATGGATTTGAAGCTAAGCCTTCTACTTCGCATTGATTTGAAGCTGAATAATGTGATTCGCTTGAATTTGAAGCTAACTCGTTTGTTTCACATGCAGTTGAAGTTGAATCACGTATAAAACAAGTATTTGATGCTAAACTATTCGTTTCGCATGGATTTGAAGCTAAGCCTTCTACTCCGCATTGATTCGAAGTTAAATCATGTGCTTCGCATGGATTTAAAGCAAACTCGTTTGTTTCCAATGCATTTGAAGCTAAATCATGTATATCACAAGTATTTGAAACTAAACCATTTGTTTCGCATGGATTTGAAGCTAAGCCTTCTACTTCGCATTGATTTGAAGCTAAATCATGTGTTTCGCATGGATTTGAAGATAACTCGTTTGTTTCCCCTGCAATTGAAGCTATGTCACTTATATCGCAAGTATCTGAAGCTAAATCACTTGTGTTGCATGGATTTGAAGCTAAACCTTTCACATAACATTGATTTGAAGCTAAATCATGTGTTTCGCATGGATTTGAAGCTAACTCGTTTGTTTCCCCTGCATTTGAAGCTATATCACTTATATCGCAAGTATCTGATGCTAAATCATTTGTTTCGCATGGATTTGAAGCTAAACCTTCTACATCGCTTTCATTTGCAACTAAATCATGCGTTTCGCATAGATTTGAAGCTAACTCGTTTGTTTCCCCTGCATTTGAAGCTATATCACTTATATCGCATGTATCTGATGCTAAATCATTTTTTTCGCATGGATTTGAAGCTAAACCTTCTACATCGCATTGATTTGAAGCTAATTTATGTGATTCGCATGGATTTGAAGCTAAATCTTTTGTTTCCCCTGCATTTGAAGCTATCTAGTTTGTTTCCCCTGCATTTGGAGCTATATCACTTATATCGCAAGTATCTGATGGTAATCATGTGTTTCGATTGGATTTGAAGCTAAACCTTCCACTGTCGCATTGATTTGAAGCTGACTCGTTTGTTTCGTCCACATTTGAAGCTATATCACTTATATCCCAACAGTGTGAAACTAAATCATTCGTTTCGCATGGATTTGAAGCTAACTCGTTCGTTTCGTCTGCATTTGAAGCTGTATCACTTATATTGCAAGTATCTGAAGCTAAATCATTTGTGTTGCATGGATTTGAAACTAAACCTTCCACATAACATTGATTTGAATCTAAATCATGTGTCTCGCATGGATTTGAAGCTAAGCCTTCTACTTCGCATTGATTTGAAGCTGAATAATGTGATTCGCTTGAATTTGAAGGTAACTTGTTTGTTTCACATGCAGTTGAAGTTGAATCACGTATAAAACAAGTATTTGATGCTAAACTATTCGTTTCGCATGGATTTGAAGCTAAGCCTTCTACTCCGCATTGATTCGAAGTTAAATCATGTGTTTCGCATGGATTTAAAGCAAACTCGTTTGTTTCCAATGCATTTGAAGCTAAATCATGTATATCACAAGTATTTGAATCTAAACCATTTGTTTCGCATGGATTTGAAGCTAAGCCTTCTACTTCGCATTGATTTGAAGCTAAATCATGTGTTTCGGTCGAATTTGAACCTAATTCGTTTGTTTCGCATGCAGTTGAAGCTAAATCATGTATGAAACTAGTATTTCAAGCTAAACTATTCGTTTCGCATGGATTTCAAACTAAGCTTTCTTCTTCGCATTGATTTGAAGCTAAATCATGTGTTTCGCGTGGATTTGAAGCTAAGTCGTTTGTTTCGCATGCAGTTGAAGCTAAATCATGTATATCACAAGTATTAGAAGCAAAAGCTATTGATTCGCTTTGATTTGAAGCTAAGCCTTCTACTTCGGATTGATTTGAAGCTAAGCCTTCTACTTCGCATTGATTTGAAGCGAACACGTTTGATTCACATGCAGTTGAAGCTAAATCATGTATATCATAAGTATTTGAAGCTGAACCATTTGTTTCGCAGGAATATTAAGCTAAACCATGTGTTTCTAATGAATTTGAAGCTAAATCATGTGTTTCGCATGGATTTAAAGCAAACTCGTTTGTTTCCAATGCATTTGAAGCTAAATCATGTATATCACAAGTATTTGAAACTAAACCATTTGTTTCGCATGGATTTGAAGCTAAGCCTTCTACTTCGCATTGATTTGAAGCTAAACCTTCCACATCGCATTGGTTTCAAGCTAACCCTTCTACATCGCATTGATTTGAAGCTAAATCATGTGTTTCGTATTGATTTGAAGCGAACTCGTTTGTATCGCCTGCATTTGAAGCTATATCACTTATATCGCAAGTATCTGATGCTAAATCATTTGTTTCGCATGGATTTGAAGCTAAACCTTCTACTTTCGCATTGATTTGAAGCTGACTCGTTTGTTTCGTCTGCACTTGAAACTATGTCACTTATATCGCAAGTATCTGAAGGTAAATCATTTGTTTCGCATTGATTTGAAGCTAAGCCTTCTACTTCGTATAGATTTCAAGCTAAATGATATGTATCGCATGGATTTTGAAGCTAACTCGTTTGAGCCGTCTGCATTTGAAGCTATTTCACTTATATCCCAATTGTTTGAAACTAAATCATTTGTTTCGCATGGTTTTGAAGCTAACTCGTTTGTTTACCCAGTATTTGAAGCTATATCAATTATTTCGCAAGTATCTGATGCTAAATCATTTTTTTCGCATGGATTTGAAGCTAAACCTTCTACATCGCATTGATATGAAGCTAGTTCATGTGTTTTGCATGGATTAGAAGCTAACTCGTTTGTTTCGTCTGCAATTGGAGCTATATCACTTATATCCCAATTGCTTGAAGCTAAATCATTTGTTTCGCATGGATTTGAAGCTAAGCCTTCTACTTCGCATTGATTTGAAGCTAAATCATGTGTTTCGCATGGATTTGAAGATAACTCGTTTGTTTCCCCTGCAATTGAAGCTATATCACTTATATCGCAAGTATCTGAAGCTAAATCACTTGTGTTGCATGGATTTGAAGCTAAACCTTTCACATAACATTGATTTGAAGCTAAATCATGTGTTTCGCATGGATTTGAAGCTAACTCGTTTGTTTCCCCTGCATTTGAAGCTATATCACTTATATCGCAAGTATCTGATGCTAAATCATTTGTTTCGCATGGATTTGAAGCTAAACCTTCTACATCGCTTTCATTTGCAACTAAATCATGCGTTTCGCATAGATTTGAAGCTAACTCGTTTGTTTCCCCTGCATTTGAAGCTATATCACTTATATCGCATGTATCTGATGCTAAATCATTTTTTTCGCATGGATTTGAAGCTAAACCTTCTACATCGCATTGATTTGAAGCTAATTTATGTGATTCGCATGGATTTGAAGCTAAATCTTTTGTTTCCCCTGCACTTGAAGCTAACTAGTTTGTTTCCCCTGCATTTGGAGCTATATCACTTATATCGCAAGTATCTGATGGTAATCATGTGTTTCGATTGGATTTGAATCTAAACCTTCCACATCGCATTGATTTGAATCTAAATCATGTATTTCGCATGGATTTGAAGCTAAATCATTTGTTTCGCACGAATTTGAAGCTAATCCATGTGTTTCGCATGAATTTTAAGCAAAATCATCTGATTCGCATGGAGTTGAAGCTAGCTCGTTTGTTTCGTCTGCACTTGCAGCTATATCACATATATCGCAAGTATCTGAAGCTCAATCATTTGCTTCGCATGGATTGGAAGCTAATCCTTCTACATCGCATTGATTTGAAGATAAATCATGTGTTTCGCATGGATTTGAAGCTAAACCTTCCACTGTCGCATTGATTTGAAGCTGACTCGTTTGTTTCGTCCACATTTGAAGCTATATCACTTATATCCCAACAGTGTGAAAGTAAATCATTCGTTTCGCATGGATCTGAAGCTAACTCGTTCGTTTCGGCTGCATTTGAAGCTGTATCACTTATATTGCAAGTATCTGAAGCTAAATCATTTGTGTTGCATGGATTTGAAACTAAACCTTCCACATAACATTGATTTGAATCTAAATCATGTGTCTCGCATGGATTTGAAGCTAAGCCTTCTACTTCGCATTGATTTGAAGCTGAATAATGTGATTCGCTTGAATTTGAAGGTAACTTGTTTGTTTCACATGCAGTTGAAGTTGAATCACGTATAAAACAAGTATTTGATGCTAAACTATTCGTTTCGCATGGATTTGAAGCTAAGCCTTCTACTCCGCATTGATTCGAAGTTAAATCATGTGTTTCGCATGGATTTAAAGCAAACTCGTTTGTTTCCAATGCATTTGAAGCTAAATCATGTATATCACAAGTATTTGAATCTAAACCATTTGTTTCGCATGGATTTGAAGCTAAGCCTTCTACTTCGCATTGATTTGAAGCTAAATCATGTGTTTCGGTCGAATTTGAACCTAATTCGTTTGTTTCGCATGCAGTTGAAGCTAAATCATGTATGAAACTAGTATTTCAAGCTAAACTATTCGTTTCGCATGGAATTCAAACTACGCTTTCTTCTTCGCATTGATTTGAAGCTAAATCATGTGTTTCGCGTGGATTTGAAGCTAAGTCGTTTGTTTCGCATGCAGTTGAAGCTAAATCATGTATATCACAAGTATTAGAAGCTAAAGCTATTGATTCGCTTTGATTTGAAGCTAAGCCTTCTACTTCGGATTGATTTGAAGCTAAGCCTTCTACTTCGCATTGATTTGAAGCGAACACGTTTGATTCACATGCAGTTGAAGCTAAATCATGTATATCATAAGTATTTGAAGCTGAACCATTTGTTTCGCAGGAATATTAAGCTAAACCATGTGTTTCTAATGAATTTGAAGCTAAATCATGTGTTTCGCATGGATTTAAAGCAAACTCGTTTGTTTCCAATGCATTTGAAGCTAAATCATGTATATCACAAGTATTTGAAACTAAACCATTTGTTTCGCATGGATTTGAAGCTAAGCCTTCTACATCGCAGTGATTTGAAGCTAAACCTTCTACATCGCTTTCATTTGCTGCGAAATCATGTGTTTCGCATGGATTTAAAGCTAAGCTTTCTACTTCGCATCGATTTGAAGCTTAATCATGTATTTTGCATGGATTTAAAGCTAACTCGTTTGTTTCGTCTGCACTTGAAACTATGTCACTTATATCGCATGTATCTGATGCTAAGTCATTTGTTTCGCATTGATTTGAAGCTAAACCTTCCACATCGCATTGGTTTCAAGCTAACCCTTCTACATCGCATTGATTTGAAGCTAAATCATGTGTTTCGTATTGATTTGAAGCGAACTCGTTTGTATCCCCTGCATTTGAAGCTATATCACTTATATCGCAAGTATCTGATGCTAAATCATTTGTTTCGCATGGATTTGAAGCTAAACCTTCTACTTTCGCATTGATTTGAAGCTGACTCGTTTGTTTCGTCTGCACTTGAAACTATGTCACTTATATCGCAAGTATCTGAAGGTAAATCATTTGTTTCGCATTGATTTGAAGCTAAGCCTTCTACTTCGTATAGATTTCAAGCTAAATGATATGTATCGCATGGATTTTGAAGCTAACTCGTTTGAGCCGTCTGCATTTGAAGCTATTTCACTTATATCCCAATTGTTTGAAACTAAATCATTTGTTTCGCATGGTTTTGAAGCTAACTCGTTTGTTTACCCAGTATTTGAAGCTATATCAATTATTTCGCAAGTATCTGATGCTAAATCATTTTTTTCGCATGGATTTGAAGCTAAACCTTCTACATCGCATTGATATGAAGCTAGTTCATGTGTTTTGCATGGATTAGAAGCTAACTCGTTTGTTTCGTCTGCAATTGGAGCTATATCACTTATATCCCAATTGCTTGAAGCTAAATCATTTGTTTCGCATGGATTTGAAGCTAAGCCTTCTACTTCGCATTGATTTGAAGCTAAATCATGTGTTTCGCATGGATTTGAAGATAACTCGTTTGTTTCCCCTGCAATTGAAGCTATATCACTTATATCGCAAGTATCTGAAGCTAAATCACTTGTGTTGCATGGATTTGAAGCTAAACCTTTCACATAACATTGATTTGAAGCTAAATCATGTGTTTCGCATGGATTTGAAGCTAACTCGTTTGTTTCCCCTGCATTTGAAGCTATATCACTTATATCGCAAGTATCTGATGCTAAATCATTTGTTTCGCATGGATTTGAAGCTAAACCTTCTACATCGCTTTCATTTGCAACTAAATCATGCGTTTCGCATAGATTTGAAGCTAACTCGTTTGTTTCCCCTGCATTTGAAGCTATATCACTTATATCGCATGTATCTGATGCTAAATCATTTTTTTCGCATGGATTTGAAGCTAAACCTTCTACATCGCATTGATTTGAAGCTAATTTATGTGATTCGCATGGATTTGAAGCTAAATCTTTTGTTTCCCCTGCACTTGAAGCTAACTAGTTTGTTTCCCCTGCATTTGGAGCTATATCACTTATATCGCAAGTATCTGATGGTAATCATGTGTTTCGATTGGATTTGAATCTAAACCTTCCACATCGCATTGATTTGAATCTAAATCATGTATTTCGCATGGATTTGAAGCTAAATCATTTGTTTCGCACGAATTTGAAGCTAATCCATGTGTTTCGCATGAATTTTAAGCAAAATCATCTGATTCGCATGGAGTTGAAGCTAGCTCGTTTGTTTCGTCTGCACTTGCAGCTATATCACATATATCGCAAGTATCTGAAGCTCAATCATTTGCTTCGCATGGATTGGAAGCTAATCCTTCTACATCGCATTGATTTGAAGATAAATCATGTGTTTCGCATGGATTTGAAGCTAAACCTTCCACTGTCGCATTGATTTGAAGCTGACTCGTTTGTTTCGTCCACATTTGAAGCTATATCACTTATATCCCAACAGTGTGAAAGTAAATCATTCGTTTCGCATGGATTTGAAGCTAACTCGTTCGTTTCGGCTGCATTTGAAGCTGTATCACTTATATTGCAAGTATCTGAAGCTAAATCATTTGTGTTGCATGGATTTGAAACTAAACCTTCCACATAACATTGATTTGAATCTAAATCATGTGTCTCGCATGGATTTGAAGCTAAGCCTTCTACTTCGCATTGATTTGAAGCTGAATAATGTGATTCGCTTGAATTTGAAGGTAACTTGTTTGTTTCACATGCAGTTGAAGTTGAATCACGTATAAAACAAGTATTTGATGCTAAACTATTCGTTTCGCATGGATTTGAAGCTAAGCCTTCTACTCCGCATTGATTCGAAGTTAAATCATGTGTTTCGCATGGATTTAAAGCAAACTCGTTTGTTTCCAATGCATTTGAAGCTAAATCATGTATATCACAAGTATTTGAATCTAAACCATTTGTTTCGCATGGATTTGAAGCTAAGCCTTCTACTTCGCATTGATTTGAAGCTAAATCATGTGTTTCGGTCGAATTTGAACCTAATTCGTTTGTTTCGCATGCAGTTGAAGCTAAATCATGTATGAAACTAGTATTTCAAGCTAAACTATTCGTTTCGCATGGATTTCAAACTACGCTTTCTTCTTCGCATTGATTTGAAGCTAAATCATGTGTTTCGCGTGGATTTGAAGCTAAGTCGTTTGTTTCGCATGCAGTTGAAGCTAAATCATGTATATCACAAGTATTAGAAGCTAAAGCTATTGATTCGCTTTGATTTGAAGCTAAGCCTTCTACTTCGGATTGATTTGAAGCTAAGCCTTCTACTTCGCATTGATTTGAAGCGAACACGTTTGATTCACATGCAGTTGAAGCTAAATCATGTATATCATAAGTATTTGAAGCTGAACCATTTGTTTCGCAGGAATATTAAGCTAAACCATGTGTTTCTAATGAATTTGAAGCTAAATCATGTGTTTCGCATGGATTTAAAGCAAACTCGTTTGTTTCCAATGCATTTGAAGCTAAATCATGTATATCACAAGTATTTGAAACTAAACCATTTGTTTCGCATGGATTTGAAGCTAAGCCTTCTACATCGCAGTGATTTGAAGCTAAACCTTCTACATCGCTTTCATTTGCTGCGAAATCATGTGTTTCGCATGGATTTAAAGCTAAGCTTTCTACTTCGCATCGATTTGAAGCTTAATCATGTATTTTGCATGGATTTAAAGCTAACTCGTTTGTTTCGTCTGCACTTGAAACTATGTCACTTATATCGCATGTATCTGATGCTAAGTCATTTGTTTCGCATTGATTTGAAGCTAAACCTTCCACATCGCATTGGTTTCAAGCTAACCCTTCTACATCGCATTGATTTGAAGCTAAATCATGTGTTTCGTATTGATTTGAAGCGAACTCGTTTGTATCCCCTGCATTTGAAGCTATATCACTTATATCGCAAGTATCTGATGCTAAATCATTTGTTTCGCATGGATTTGAAGCTAAACCTTCTACTTTCGCATTGATTTGAAGCTGACTCGTTTGTTTCGTCTGCACTTGAAACTATGTCACTTATATCGCAAGTATCTGAAGGTAAATCATTTGTTTCGCATTGATTTGAAGCTAAGCCTTCTACTTCGTATAGATTTCAAGCTAAATGATATGTATCGCATGGATTTTGAAGCTAACTCGTTTGAGCCGTCTGCATTTGAAGCTATTTCACTTATATCCCAATTGTTTGAAACTAAATCATTTGTTTCGCATGGTTTTGAAGCTAACTCGTTTGTTTACCCAGTATTTGAAGCTATATCAATTATTTCGCAAGTATCTGATGCTAAATCATTTTTTTCGCATGGATTTGAAGCTAAACCTTCTACATCGCATTGATATGAAGCTAGTTCATGTGTTTTGCATGGATTAGAAGCTAACTCGTTTGTTTCGTCTGCATTTGAAGCTATATCACATATATCGCAAGTATCTGAAGCTAAATCATTTGTTTCGCATGGATTAGAAGCTAAACCTAATACATCGCATTGATATGAAGCTAAATCATGTGTTTCGCTTGGATTTGAAGCTAAACCTTCTACATCGCACTGATTTGAAGCTAAATCATGTGTTTAGCTTGGATTTGAAGCTGACTCGTTTGTTTCGTCTGCACTTGAAACTATGTCACTTATATCGCAAGTATCTGAAGGTAAATCATGTGTTTCGCATGGATTTGACGCTAAGCCTTCTATTTCGCATCGATTTGCAGCTAAATCATGTGTTTCGCATGGATTTGAAGCTAACTCGTTTTTTTCGTCTGCACTTGAAACTATGTCACTTATATCGCAAGTATCTGAAGGTAAATCATTTGTTTCGCATTGATTTGAAGCTCAACCTTCTACATCGCTTTGATTTGCAGATAAATCATGTGTTTCGCATGGATTTGAAGCTAACTCGTTTGTTTCCCCTGTATTTGAAGCTATATCACTTATATCGCAAGTATCTGATGCTAAATCATTTTTTTCGCATGATTTTGAAGCTAAACCTTCTACATCGCATTGATTTGCTACTAAATCATGTGTATCGCATGGATTTTGAAGCTAACTCGATTGCTTTGTCTGCATTTGAAGCTATGTCACTTATATTCCAAGTGTTTCAAGCTAAATAATTTGTTTCGCATGGATTTGAAGCTAAACCTAATACATCGCATTGATATGAAGTTAAATCATGCGTTTGGCTTGGATTTGTAGCTAAACCTTCAACATCGCATTAATTTGCAGCTAAATCATGTGTTTCGCATGGATTTGAAGCTAACTCGATTGCTTCGTCTGCACTTGAAACTATATCACTTATATCGCAAGTATCTGAATCTAAATCATTTGTCATCCATGGATTTGAAGCTACACCTTTCACACAGCATTGATTTGGGGCTTAATCATGTATTTTGCATGGTTATCAGGCTAACTCATTTATTTCCCCTGCATTTGAAGCTATATCACTTATATCGCAAAAATCTGGAGCTAAATCATTGGTTTCGCATGGATTTGAAGCTAAGCCTTCTACATCGCATTGATTTGAAGCTAAATCATGTGTACCGCACGGATTCTGAAGCTAACTCGTTTGTATCGCCTGCATTTGGAGCTATATCATTTATATCGTGAGTATTTGAAGCGAAATCATCTGTTTCGCACGGATTTGATGCTAAACCTACTACTTCGCATTGATTTGAAGCTAAACCATGTGTTTCGCTTGGATTTGAAGCTAACTCGTTTGTTTCGCACGAAATTGCAGCTAAACCATGTGTTTCGCATGAATTTGAAACTAATTCATGTGTTTCGCATGGAATTGTAGATAAGCCTTCTAAATCGCATTAATTTGAAGCTAAGTCATTCGTTTCGCATAGATTTGAAGCTAAGCCTTCTACTTCGCACTGATTTGAAGCTAAATTATTTGTTTCGCTTGGATTTGAAGCTGAACCTTCGACATCGCATTGATTTGAATCTAAATCATGTGTTTCGCATGGATTTGAAGCTAACACGTTTGTTTCCCCTGCATATGAAGCTATATAACTTATATCGCAAGTATCTGATGCTAAATCATTTGTCTCGCATGGATTTGAAGGTAAACCTTCTACATCGCACTGATTTGCAGCTAAATGATGTGTTTCGCTTGGATTTGAAGCTAAACCTTCTACATCGCATTGATTTGCTGCTAAATCATGTGTTTCGCTAGGATTTGAAACTAATTCGTTTGTTACGCATGCAGTTAATCTAAATAACGTATATCACAAGAATTTGTAGCTAAACCATTTGTTTCGCATGGATTTTAAGCTAAACCTTCTAGATCACATTGATTTGCTGCTAAATCATGTGTTTCGCATGGAATTGAATCTAACTGGTTTGTTTCGTCTGCATTTGAGGCTATGTCCCTTATATCGCAAGTATCTGAAGCTAAATCATTGGTTTCGCATGGATCTGAAGCTAAACCTTCTACATCGCATTGATTTGCTGCTAAATCATGTGTATCGCATGGATTTCGAAGCTAACTCGATTGCTTCGTCTGCATTTGAAGCTATGTCACTTATATCCCAAGTGTTTGAAGCTAAATCATTTGTTTCGCATCGATTTGAAGGTAAACCTTCTACATCGCATTGATTTGAAGCTAAATCATGTATTTCGCATGGATTAGAAGCTATCTCGTTTGTTTCGTCTGCATTTGAAGCTCTGCCACTTATATCGCAAGTATCTGAAGCTAAATCATTGGTTTCGCATGGATTTGAAGCTAAATCTTCTACATCGCATTGATTTGCTGCTAAATCGGGTGTTTCGCATGGATTTGAAGCTAACTCGTTTGTTTCGTCTGTTTTTGAAGCTATGTCACTTATATCGCAAGTATCTGATGCTGAATCATTTGTTTCGCATGCATTTGAAGCTAAACCTTATAAATCGCATTTATTTGAAGCTAAATCATGTGATTCTAGTAGGTATAGGAATTGCGTTCTGCAATCAAGGGCGAGGGGAAGGCTGAGCCGGGGGGGGGGGGTAAAGGGAAGGAAGCTTCATCGTGAGCGGCACGTGTCGTGTGGTGGGGGGAAGTCACCGATAAGGAGTTTTGCGGTTTTGCATCCGGAGAGGCTCTCGGACGCCTTACCCGGAAGTTGCTTATCTTGCGAAGCGATATCGGGGATTTTGGTTTCGTTTATTAGATTTCTTAAAGTATGGTTTTTTTATCTCGGTATAATATTGTAGCGAGCGAGCGAGTGAGAGAGAGGGGAGGATGCAGCGGTTGTTCTCTCTCTTGCAAAAGCGATGCATGATTTTTCTAGCGCGCGCGTTAGGCGCGACGCATTTATAGAAGTTTGTGGTTTTTTATCCGGAGATACTCGCGGATGCTTTACCCGTGATTTTGGTCTCGTTGAGATTTCTTAAAGTAAGTTTTTTTTATCTCGGTATAATATTGTAGAGAGCGAGAGAGAGAGGGGAGGATGCAGCGGTTGTTCTCTCTCGTGCAAAAACGATGCATGATTTTTTCGCGCGACGCATTTATAGAAGTTTGTGGTTTTGTATCCGGAGAGACTCGCGGATGCTTTACCCGCCCTTGCGAAGCGATATCGGGGATTTTGGTCTCGTTAAGATTTCTTAAAGTAAGTTTTTTTTTTATCTCGGTATAATATTGTAGCGAGCGTGAGAGAGAGAGAGAGGAGAGGATGCAGCGGTTGTTCTCTCTTGAAAATGATGCGGACAGAGAGAGAGAGAGAGAGAGATTTTTTCTCTCTCTTTTACTGTTTTTTGCTTTTTGCCTTTGCAGCGAACATTTTATTCGCTACTGAGTTGAGTATTGGTATGGAAGTTGGTTCGTTGAACGTGCCATTGTTGCAATCGTTCGCAACGTCTAAGATATTTGAACACGGTGTTCATAATTTTTCGAGCATTGCTCGACGGATTTTTATCCGATATTGTGATGTTATTTTGTGCGACGTGTACTGTGTTTTTCGTCGGAGATATCCGCACGCTAGGTTTTCATACGTGGGTGCATGCGTGTTCAAATCGCGAGACTTGCTCGATTACGTGATATACAATAGTATTGATGTTTTAAAAGTAATCGTTCCTTTGAGCACGCAATGTCGTTCGAAGAGATGGTTGAAGAGGATTATTTTTAAATACCGTAAAGAAACTGATTATGTTTGCATCGAACCAGCGTTGATACCATTATCAAAATTTGAACGGAGTATGACCAGAGGTGATTTCCTCCCTCCATTGAACAAAGTGAAGAGAAGATTGGAATATTCATTGCACGACGACGACGATGATTGGGATATTCGTAAAATCAAATGGGACATTAATTTACCGACCGAGAAACTCAATGCTTCACGCGTGAAATTCATATCGAAGTATTTTTCATCGAGTGACGAAGATACGTCGTGAGATGGTTCCTACATTACAGAATTTGGTTTGGGGATACGTCATAAACTTATACCTGAACGATCAATTTCCGCTCGAGTGGAAAACAGCGACGGAACGTCTAATGCGAAAAGATTTGACGAGTCACGTGAGTTTCATCTACACGAAACGATTTAGCCAAATTATAGTGAAATGGCCCGCGATCGATTCACCGTCCGCGATACTACATATCATCGAAATGGGAGAGCATCGCGTGGGTGGTTGTATAGTGTAGTTACGTTCGTGAGAACTGGAAACTTAACCGACGACGTGAAATCAAAATTGAAAAAACTTCTTTTTAATAATTGATGTGAATTAATATTTTCACAAGATGACGCAAGTTTGCAAGGACATGTTGAAATCGTTAACACATATGTCAAGGATGATTCGAACTGTGGACGAGTATCGCGAATGGACGAAATCATGTATTGAATGTTTACAATGGTGTAGGAAATATATGATCATTGTGAAGAAAAACGAAGCACCCATAGGTGTAAAATCGAGTTTGCTGTCGATCATGTGTCGTATGAAAACTTTGAAGGTCTCGTTAGATCATCGGTTTTCATCACGCGTTGGTAGCGGTTTGTATGGAAACGTTGGCGCGAGAGCATCGACTCTTCGTTGGGAGAACATTGAGTCGGCGTTTAAGAATCGTATATCGACCGGCGTTGTGATCAACGTCGAGCATGTCGATCCACGTCATTTCTTGCAACACGCGAAGCGAATAGTTACGAATCGTATTACAGAACTTTTGAACGTTCATTTGTCGTTAAAAGTGAACGTAGTATGGGAGGCGGAATTTGTGCTGCGCGACGAGGTTTCGGTGAAAAGTTTTAGCACGCGAAACGTTGTCGAATCTACGTCGCTGGTATGCGAAAGATGTTGTGCCAACGCTTTTGACATCGATAGAAGAGTTTCAAGAACGAGACAGTGGATGGGCGTTATCGAAGATCCTGCATTTGATGGTGAATTCCAACAAATATCAACCGTTACAAGCAGGTTGTCAGGTATCCGTGCCTCGAACAGTGCAATTAAAGAAAGCAATCCTAAATGTGTACAGTGACGACGATAATGCATGTTTCTATTGGGCAGTGGTGACAAGCCTATATCCAGCTAAAAATAATTTGAATCGCACATCATCCTATCCGCATTACAGCGATGTGCTCCACACCGAGGGATTCCAATTGCCGATGTTGTTCAAGGACATACCAAAGTTCGAAAAAGCGAATGACGTTTCCGTGAACGTGTTCGAGTGGGGAGGGGATCAGGAAAGATGTCGGACGTTGCATTTGACCTCAAGGAAGCGGGAGAAACATGTAAATTTGCTGCTCATACACGACTCCGAAAACTTGCGCAATCATTATCTGTGTATTAGGAATTTATCTCGTCTGGTTTCATCTCAGATCAGCACGCAGCACAATAAGCATATTTGCGATCGGTAAGATCCACACATGTAAATTTTTTTCTTTCTTCTGGATGATGGTGGTGGTGGTGGTGGTGGTGGTGGTGGTGGTGGTGGGCGAGAAAAACTAAAATAAAAAATTATGTTTTTTTTGTCAGGTGTCTACAGTATTTCAAATCGCAGGAAAAATTGAGCATTCACGAGATTGACTGCAGTCGAATGAACGAATGTGCTTTGAAACTTCCGACGGAAGACGATAAATGGCTGAAGTTCAAGAATTATGCGTACAAGGAACCGACACCGCTCGTTATCTACGCAGACTTGGAATGCCTGCTGAAGAAACAGGAAGATCAAGGTCATGGAGCTTACTGTAGATATCAACATCACCATGCCTTCAGCGTAGGCTACTACCTCCATTGCCGATACGACAGTTCGTTGAGCGAGTATCAGGCTTATCGTGATGAGAAAGGTTGTATCACATGGTTTGCATCGAAGTTGCACGAGTTGAGCTGTAAATTGCAGCCGGTGTTTGATCGAACGGCTCCAATGGCTCCGTTGACCGCCGCGCAAATCTCAACTGTTCGTACCGCCACGTATTGTCACGTGTGCGAAGAACCACTCGGTAATGACGACGTGCGAGTGCATGATCATTGTCATTTCACAGGTGCGTATCGGGGTCCGGCGCAGGTAAAATAGACGCGTTACCGCTGACGAAAGAGAAGTACATTTCTTTCACGAAACACAGTAAGAGGAATAAAGATACGATCAAAAAATCGTGGAAGAAGTGCATAAAGTTTCGATTCATCGATTCGTTCAAGTTCTTGAATTCGAGTCTGGACAAGTTGTCGTCGTACTTGGACAAGAGCGACTTGCATATCGTGAGGCGCCAATTCAATCGTCTTTCGAACGATGATTTTCATCTTCTAACCAGGAAAGGCGTTTTCCCATACAACTATGTATCGACCTATGACAAATTAAGCGACACTTGTTTACCACCGCGCGAAGCATTTTATAATCAGTTATGCGACAGCGAGATATCCGACGTCGACTATTGCCACGCGAACGAAGTTTGGTCACGTTTCGGTATACAAACGTTAGGACAGTACAGCGACTTGTACTTGAAATTGGATGTGTTGTTGTTGGCCGGCGTGTTTGAAAATTTTCGCGAAAAGTCGCTCGAGAATTATAAACTCGATCCAGCGCACTATTATACGTTGCCCGGTTTCGCGTGGGACGCGATGCAAAATTGACGAAGATCGAGTTGGAATTGTTCACCGACGTTGACATGCTTTTGTTCGTGGAGCGGGGAATACGAGGTGGGTTGAGTCAATGTTCGCATCGTTACGCGCGCGCGAATAACAAGTATATGTCGACGTACGATTCGGCCGAACCGTCCAGCTATCTGATGTATTTCGATGTTAATAATTTGTATGGCTGGGCCATGTCGCAGCCATTGTCGCACAGGGGTTTCCAATGGGTTGACGATACGAGTAATTTCAACATCGATTCCGTGCCGATCGGCAGTCCCGTCGGGTACATTTTAGAGGTCGACTTAGAGTATCCTCAGGAAATTCATGATGCTCACGCGGATCTTCCATTTTGCCCGATTCACGAGGTTGGGACTTTGCAAAAGAAACTGTTGACAACGCTTAGCGATAAGAATCGTTACGTTCTCCATTATCGATACCTCCAGCAATGTTTGAGGTATAATTTAAAATTAAAGAAAATTCATCGGATACTGAAGTTTGAACAATCATGTTGGTTACGCTGTTACATAGATTTAAATACGAGGTTGCGCGCCAACGCAAACAATGACTTCTCGAAGAATCTGTTCAAACTGATGAACAATGCAGTGTTTGAAGAAACGATGGAAAACGTTCGAAATCATGTAAACGTAAAGTTGCTCTCGCGATGGAGCGGTCGATACGGTGCTGAGCGTTTAATAGCTCGACCAAATTTCCATAGCTGTACTGTATTCTCCGAGGATTTTGTCGCAGTTCAAATGAACCAGCTTTCTATTAAATTTTATAAACCTATTTACATAGGCATGTCAGTGTTGGACATATCAAAATTACATTTGTATGATTTTCATTATGGCTACATGCTTCCAAATTTTCAAGAAAGATGCAGGATTTTGTACACGGACACGGACAGTTTAATTTATCAGATTATTTGCGACGACGCGTACGAGATGATAAAACGTGACATTCACCGATACGATACTTCCAATTATGACAGAAATAACGTGTACGGCGTTCCGATCGCGAATAATAAAGTATTAGGATTAATGAAGGACGAGAACGGAGGTAAAATCATGACAGAGTTTGTGAGTCTTCGCTCGAAAATGTATGCTATTCGGGTACAAGACAAAGACGATGTAAAAAAGATTAAAGGAATTAAGACTAACGTGACGATTAAAAATATAACTTTCGACGACTATTTAGCATGCCTTCACGATCATTTAGAAAAATCAGTTTGCGTTAAATTGATAATGTCTATACAACATCAAGTGTATTCAGTATCACAGAGTAAATTAGCATTGAGTCCATACGATGATAAACAATACATTTTAAACAATTCGATCGAAACCCTTCCTTGGGGACATTATAAAATCGCGAAAGGGGGAGAGCGGGAGGCAGGAGGGAGAGGGAGTGGGGGGGAGTTAGAAAAAATAAAAGCGGTTATATAATTTCATCGATGTTTCGAATCCCGTGTTGCGCGCGCGTGTTCACTTTTATTTGTAAGCGGAAAAGGGGCGTATACGCTCCTTGTATTGTTATCTTGCGTGTAAGAAGGGGGAAAAATGGTAGGGGAATTGTATATATAAGCTTTTGACATTGCGTACAGCGAGTAGTGCGTTTTACAGATTACTTTCTTATAGCGCAGTTGTTCTTCAGTATTATAATATTCACAATGTCAAATCAAACCAATAATTTTTTACATAAAAATGGATCTCACAACGATTATAAAAATTATGGGTAAGTAAAAGAAAGTTTGAAGGGAATAAAATGTTCCTTTTATGAAAGAAGAAAAAAAATATTGTATGTTATTTCTTTTATAGATACTCCATTTCGATGAAACGGTCGTTTCAACAGTCGCAACCCCAGTCGCAGCAGAAGCAGTTGCAGATACCGCGCAACGCACGAATCTTGGGTAGAAGATACTCCATAGCCGGCAATTATTTCAAGTTCCTTGAAATTTGTGTACGCGTGGATGAAAATTTGCGCGTCGAGTTTGTCTTGGGGGACAATCGTGGAACAGAGATTTCTTTTTCAATGGCTACGTGGAAACTGCTGGTGAAAACTAGAGATTATATTCACAATTACTTCGACGCGGACAAGAAGGAAAAACAAATTGATGAGACTTTATCGTTACAAATTGTAAATTTTAATGGAATGAGTCTAATCAAGTTGTTCGATTCTCAAGCATCGATTTATGTTACGAAAGAGACGATGGATAATTTGTACAAATTAGAGTTATGTATGGATCATATATATTCATGGTTATCAGAAAATATTCCAGAAATTCAGGATAGATTCGCGAAGCTCGTTGACATTGTAAAAAACTCCAATAAGGAGCAGAATTATGCGACCGTAATTTTTACAAACGAATTGTTCGAACGAAATTGTCTGATCGATTGCGAATTGTTAGCTTTATGTTTAGATCTAATCGTATCGAAAGCGAATCGTTGAAATTGTGTGCGTGTGGGGGGGAATTAATTAGTATTAATGTAAAAAGCATTTATGTATTTTTTCATGTTTATTAAAGAAACAAAATAAACATTACATTATATAATTAAGTACAGATGATTTCTTTATCCAAGAGTTATGTGACGAATCCAGCCCCAACCATTTCACATATATTTCATTTCCTTTTCGACGCAATACTTTTTCTACTAAATACACTTCGGCATATTTGGTAGCGCGTATCTCGTATTCGTAAAATCCTCCAGCGATAGGTTTGTTCTGCAAATCAACCAAAAGATACGTGACGGGGTTCGTTCGTTTCACCGTCGCGATCTTAAATACTTCCGTTGACCAGTTCGGTGTGTATCCTTTGTCGAATACGGTTTTGAACTTGCTGATGCGCACATAGTCGCCAACTTTGAATTTCGCAGGACCGGCGATCTTGACGTTGCTGTACACGGTAGATAAAAGATACTTCTCATTTTTATGATTCACGTTTGCAGGTCGCATACGAATGGTGTGATGTTTTTGATTATTGTAGTCCTTAATCAACGTGGGTAGCTCGTCGATCCAACGATATTTTCCGCTCAACGAGAAAAATTACCACATGTTGTTCTTCAATGTACGATTGAATCGTTCGACTATGGACGCTTTCATAGTGCTGAATGTGGAATAGTGGTTGATGTTACGTTTCTTCAGATATTCTTGAAAATCTTTATTGTAGAATTCTTTCCCCATATCGGTTTGCAAATTGTTCGGTATTCGGCCATCTTTTTTCAACACCGACGCGAAAGCTTTGCACACATCGTCAGCATTTTTGCTTTTCAAAGGAACGGCCCAGGCATACTTGCTGAATGTATCGATTATTGTAAGAATATATCGATGTCTTCGATTCTCTCTTGCGTACGGTTGAACTTCAACGATATCAGCTTGCCAGAGATCGTCGAGTCCTCGCGTAACCACTCGCCTCCGCCGGAAGTAACGTCTCGCCGGAGCATGCAGTTCATTCACCAAGTTCACTTTATCGCCGCTCATGATTTCGCCTTGTCAGTCTGCGGTCGCTCGAAATTAAGATACGCTAATTTAATTATCCTTGCGTTGACCGCTGCCGCGCCCTCTTTTGCGTTATCGATGAATCTGCGGTCGCTTGAAATTAAGATACGCTAATTTAATTATCCTTGCGTTCTCGGAGTCTTTTCGATCGCTGTCGCGTCCTCTTTTGCGTTATCGATGGACTTTTCAGCTATTGACGCTTTTTGCGTTATCGGAATCTCTTCTGTGGTTGCTGCTACCGCTACAGTCAACAAGTCTCTGAAACAAAGTCTCATACGAGAATCCAATTCCTCGAAAGCGACGCGCACACTGTATTGCTGCTGTTCTTCGATACGTCGCATTTGTCCGTATATTTCGGTAAATTTCTCTAATAAAGATTTATGTAACTGTTCGAATTTCACGACTATGTTCCCCTCTCCAGTCAGCTCGAGTAATCTCTTGTACATAGCAGTATTAAGCCTTTCGAACCTCTCATCCAATTCCTTGCCAGTTTCAAAACCGCCTACTGTAAATTTATTTTGCAGTTCGTCTACGAGTAATTCAAGTTGCGCCAACTTTCCCTGATTCGCTTTGCCAGTGCTCGTAATTTCCTCCAAGATGTGGATTTTATTTAATATGTGATTTTCAAGGTTATCAATCTTTTTCGGCCAGTTGCTGTTAACTTTGTGTTCCACACTTGCAAGTTTGTGCTCGACGTTGTCAGCAAATTTCACAACGGCATTCAATTTTTCTCGATCCACGATACCCTCAGCTTTCATTGTTTCGAACAACTTATCCTCGAGCTCGACGAATCTTTGACATAGCTTTTCATTGATACTTTTATTATTCTGCTCGATGCACGTCTCAACATGTTTCTTCAGATTCTCATGATTGGATTCGTCGTTTGTCACGAATTTTTGGAGAGTTTCTACCGCGCGTTTCATCGAGTGAACATCGTCAATAGTTTCATACAGGTCGTACGTAAATGTTTTTTTTCAACGAATCGATCGCGTCGTCAACGTAACTTTTTGTTGTCGAGTCGCTGGCGAAAACCGGAGTTGCCAAATATCGAATAATTCGAGATTTTGCATCGAAAAATTCGTTGTCACTGTTCAAAATTACCGCCCTCTCGTTGATAACGTTGTCCACATACTTCTTCGCGTTAATAGGAACTTTTATACTTTCTATAGGTAGACCCAATGCATCGAACTCGTCATTCTCGTCCGATACGTGTAGAACGTATTTTCTTATAGTATTTATCAGATCGAACATAAATCTATTGAAACTCTTCGTGTTGATTGAATTGTCCTTGTGATGTTCATGTTTCGTGTCTATATTCGCAACGATGTCTTGAATAGTCTGCTTTAGCGAATCACGAGACGATGATTTCTTGCTGCTGCTGCTGCTGCTGTTACGCATCGTTGCTGCTGCTGCTCCAATTTCTTTCGACAATCGATGTTTTACCACCGTAATCACCAGCAAAAATGATGCAATCGTTGCAAAAGCATGTTATTTATAGAACTTGAGGCATTCCTCGGCAACTAATTTCTTCATTTTACCACGAAAACTTTCCTCAAACATTTGTAGTTGGTTACCGATTGAGCTGTCCGTTTCATCTTTCATATTCTGTTTTAACGCTTCAACCTTTTGCTCCAATACCGAAAATACGTTATCAATTTTCACATTAATTTTATCGTTATCTGAATCAATTGATTTAATTTTCTGATCACTGTCGTATTGAAAATTATATGTTTTAGCCAGCACTTTATTCCTCCATTTTTCATTAGTCTGCTTCATATCTTTCGTTAGTTTCTCGTTAGCCGTTATTTTATCCATGAGTTCGGATTTCCATTTCGCACTAGTCTCTTTGGCATCCTTCGCCAACTTTTCGTTAGCCGTTATTTTACCCACGAGTTCGGATTTCCACTTCGCACTAGTTTGTTTAGCATCCTTCGCCAACTTTTCGTTAGCCGTTATTTTACTCACGAGTTCGGATTTCCACTTCGCACTAGCCTGTTTAGCATCCTTCGCCAACTTTTCGTTAGCCGTTATTTTACCCACGAGTTCGGACTTGCATTTTAGGCTAGTCTGTTTGGCATCCTTCGCCAACTTTTCATTAGCCGTTATTTTACCCACGAGTTCGGACTTGCATTTTAGGCTAGTCTGTTTGGCATCCTTCGCCAACTTTTCATTAGCCGTTATTTTACCCACGAGTTCGGACTTGCATTTTAGGCTAGTCTGTTTGGCATCCTTCGCCAACTTTTCGTTAGCCGTTATTTTACCCACGAGTTCGGATTTCCACTTCGCACTAGTCTCTTTGACATCCTTCGCCAACTTTTCGTTAGCCGTTATTTTATCCATGAGTTCAGACTTGTATTTTACACCGGCCTGTTCGACACCCTTCGTCATTTTTTTATTAGCCGTTATTTTATCCATGAGTTCGGACTTGTATTTTACACCGGCCCGTTCGACACCCTTCGTCATTTTTTCATTAGCTGTTATTTTATCCATGAGTTCGGACTTGTATTTTACACCGGCCTGTTCGACACCCTTCGTCATTTTTTCGTTAGCCGTTATTTTTCTACGAAGCTCGTCGTCACCTTTTTTCGATACATCGTCATCGTACGATCTAGTGGCCGCGTCATCGTTTTGAAGCGGTTCCGCCAAATGTTTGATCCTCTTGTTTCGAGCCGTGTACGATTCTGTTGAGAAGCACATCGCATTATTCTGCATGTACTCGTGAAGCGATGACGTTACAGTATCATCACCTATCTTCGAAACGCAATCGACGTACAGTTTGGTGGCCGCGTCATCGTTCGTCGTAGGATTTGCGACACGAGCGATCTTAGCGCCTCGTGCATCGTACAAATTGCCGATCGTGCATATGGCATTATCGTGTACATAATTTTTACATATCGAATAAAAAGTTGAACTATCTGCCAATATTTTCGACTCAGGCGTACTACGTTTATACAACGTACCAAATTTATTAATAGACATTTTTTTCGTTTCTCGGTTCAATTGTTTTCTTCTCCTTTCTTCTTCTTCTTCTTTAACACCAACAACTCGAGTAGATCTTGCTGTTGCTCGATCTGTTGTATTTGTCGACAAATATCTTCGAGTCTGAACTCAATATTTTTAAATCTGTCCTCCCAATTTTCATCTACGGATAACGTTTGATTGGTTTCACACCAATTCCAACGGATACTCATTTTATCGAACCATTTGATAAATTTACCAACAGACATTTCATTCGTCACTAACGTAATAAATATTCGAGCAATTTAATTTATAATCAATCCAGCTTCGCGAAGTTCTTCGATTATGGATGTTATTTCATTGTCGTGGTTGGTATGACCAGCATTTTTCGATGCCATCAACAATTTCAAACGATCGACCAGCTCATTTGGGTCATCCCAATGCACATAATGGACCGGATTGTTGGTTACACGCATCATCGTCGTTGGAATATTTATACCTTTTCTACGCAACGCTGAGAACATTGGTCCTATAATAGTTTTGTACTTGTAGCCCTTGTTTCCCATTATCTGATTACCACGTCGGTGCGCATGCGTAGCGATGAGAATGTTTCTATAAATTTCCTTATCATTCTCGGTGTACAGGTTCTCGTTGGGTATTCTGTTGAATATCAATTCGTAGAGACCTGGAGTTCCTCTGTACCTAATTTTATTAATAACAATATCATCGTTGCTTTTCACGTCGAACGCAACGTTTCCAAGCATCAGTTTGTTATTATGAAAATACACTCCGTACACATTGTCCTGACTTTTCGGCGGCCCGCTAAAGAAATTTCTCAAGTATTCGCTCGCTAAAGGTCCAAGATTACTGAACAAATGCTCGTATTCGTCGCGATGCTTTTCAGGACTTCTCAAAATATTTCGCACCGATGATTCCAACGATGTTGCAGCCGTTGGAGATGATTCGAAAGCTACCTCCTTCTCCCGATGCATTGAAGGTGTTGGTTCGAGCACCATATTGGTGTCCGCATCATCGTCGTCGTCGTCGTCGTCGTTGTCGTCGTCGTCGTCGTCGTTGTCGTCGTCGTCGTCATCGTCAACATAGTCGGCGTCATCGCTGACACCGATGGGGGAACATACTTTATTCTTCTTCTTCTTCTTTTTCAAATGCATCCTTGGAGTTAATGCCGCTTCATCGTGTGTCCTCTTTTTCTTAATAAATTCTCTCTCCACTTTCTTCTTCTTCTTCACAGAGAACAGCGACTGCTGTGTTTGCAAATCCAACAATCGGTCAGCATTTGATGTATTATCTTTCGCTTCCGTAGCTGTATTTTGGACCAGCTGTTTCAACGGTTCCACGATCGGACGTAAATTTGTCTCAATGTTAGACTGTACATCCATTTTCCCAACTTTCAAGGCTAAACTCTTTTTACGTATGACGTCACTGGTCTTAGCTATTTCCTTAACGATGGCAGCTCGCAGGTTTTTCTTTGACGGACGCATATCGAGTGGGAGCACGATGTGACACCGACACCTCTTACCGTCCAAATGAGTCGGATCACAGCACGACGAATTCGTTAAATCCGCGTCTGTAACGTCCTCGGTTCACAAGGCTGTCTTTGTCGATTACAAGGAATTCATACTTGTTTCGCCAACACCTTGAACAAACTGCGTTGAAACTTTCGAACGACATATCGGTATTCACATGATCCTGATGAACGTGTCGCAGATTCATGGCATCTTGATTGAATAGAATCAATAGATTGGCATTGTCGCGAATCAAATGTTTGGGTATTCTCGCGTATGATTGCGACAGGTAGAAACAATCGACGTGCGAATGTCTGCCCATCGCGAAATATTCTCTGATAACGTCCTGTTCATCACAAGCAACGTCGTCGAAGATAAATATCGAATTCGGTCGAGCATCCGCCGGGGGAATCACGTGCGCGTTGTCCGAATAGGCAAAGTAACCTACGTCCTTGCCCACGTGCGAGAACAAGTTGTTCAAGTATTGATATTTTGGTTGACGTGATGATTTCGAATACACATACACATTTGCGAATCGCAGTCCATTCGGACTTTCCAACAGGTTAATCATGACGTTCGTTTTACCACATCCTGACGGGCCGCTTATCACGCATCGTATAGTACTCGGTAGCAATGGCCCATGCTTCCGAATTATCTCACCATGGTCGTCGAACGTGCGGTAGGTCGGAACCCGGATATTCAAAGACTGTCGTACGAAACGCATGCTCTCTCTCTCGACTGTCTTTTGTTATGCTAAATTTTCTTCTCGAACGATAAGGTATTTATACGAGAACTCAAGCATCATAGATATCAGTCTTCTCGTATTCAAATGATAGAGCACATCTCCATGTAACTAACGCACGTACATTTTTTTTTGTTCATTATCAATCAAAGAATTTTTGACATAACAGCTTCATATACCGCTACAGACTGGCAAGAAACAGCTCTGTATACCGCTACAGACTGGTAAGAAACAGCTCTGTATACCGCTACAGACTGATATAAACAGCTCTGTATACCGCTACAGACTGGTATAAACAGCTCTGTATACTGCTACAGACTGGTATAAAGAGCTCTGTATACCGCTACAGACTGGTATAAAGAACTCTGTATACTGCTACAGACTGGTATAAACAGCTCTGTATACCGTTACGGACTGGTAAAAGACATTCCCTGACAAGATTAGGTATGGGTCTGATAAGGAAGAAGGGTCGACGAGCTGTTAAGGGGAAGAAGAAGAAGAAGAACTACAGTAGCTACAATATTGGAAGAATTCTACCAATTGCCAAACGAGGTGGTTTTCTACCGCTGCTGTTTCCTGCTTTGGGAGCTTTGGGGGCATTGTCAGGCGGTGCTGCTGCAGTGGCTAAAACGATAAACGAGGCGAAAGCTGCGAAGAAACAATTGGAAGAATTGGAACGACACAATCGTGCCATGGAGGGCCGTGGAGTGTATCTTGCACCATACAAGCGTGGGAAAGGAATAAAGAAAAAAAAAAGGAAGACGAAAGGAAAAAAGTAGATAACTCAACGACGGATCTTGAATTGAAAATTGTCTGTAGAAAATTACCACATTTTCACGGAGTTTTCATGCTCGATGCATTGCCCAATAAAATATGGATAAATGAACGAGGAATAGTCAATCTGTATAGCAGTCATGGTCCAGGAACACATTGGGTCGCATATATAAAGCAGAAGTCGCGAATCAGCTACTTCGATAGTTTTGGAAATCTTCAGCCACCAATCGAATTAATTCGATACTTCGGACCGAACGTGGTAATCTCATACAATCGCAAGAATTATCAAAATTACAACGAAAGCGTATGTGAACAATTGTATGTAAAATTTTTGCGAGAATCTCTGACATAGCATTTTTAATCATTCTACCGCCGCTGCAAGAATGTCCTACACGTTCACGTTATCGGGAAGAAGTAGCGTCTTATCGTCCAAGTACTTCCCGCCTATAGATCTGAGCAATGCCAACTACGAACTGGGTCTGGTCGATTTGCAAACTTATTACACAATACCAAACATCAGTTCGAATATTGGAAACAATAAATTTTATTTCGACGACAAAGATGAGGAGATAAGCATCCCACATGGTTCGTATGAACTGGAGGCGATCAACGCTTACTTGAGGCGCGAGATAAGCATGCGGTATCCTGCAGCCAAAGATAAGAACGATCCGGAATACCCGCTGATCTTGCGAGCGAACAACAATACTATGAAAAGCTAAATTAGGATAAATTTTAGATAAAAAAAATCCTAATAAATTAGGATAAAAAAAAGCGCATATAGGATAAATTTTACAAAGCCTAATAACGCGGGTCCTATTCTAGGATTCTCTATGAATCGTGTTTTATCGCCAAACACATGGCATATATCGGACACCCCCGTGAATATCATTAATACAAATATTATTCGAATAGAATGCAACGTAACCACCGGTTCGTACGATAACGGGAAACTGGTTCACACGATACACGAATTCGCGCCCAACGTGTCGCCAGGGTATAAAATATCGGAAACGCCGGCACGAGTCATTTACCTTCCGATCGTCACACGGTCAATGGATGATTTAACGATTCGCATTGTGGACCAGTCGGGACGTTTAATTGATTTTCGAAACGAAGAAATCAAGATACGATTGCACGTTCGTCGAACCATCTCATAACCTCGGTAAAGAAACGTCATGCTAATTCACAATAATACGCCAAGCTTCAAAGACGGTGTATCGTTCCAAAATAATAATAATAACAATAATAATAAGGAGAAGAAGACGAGGAAATTAACTGCACGAAACGTTAAATATCTACAATCTTTGGGATTTGTCGTTAACAAGTAATCGCACGCCCCCGCATCATGTCGTACGACATTTTGAACATCTCCGAAGCACCGATCTTCGACAATCGAATAACTAAGATCGAACTGCACACCTACAATCCGTACGCCAACACTACGTTTGGAAACAGCGATGAGATAAGAATACCCATTCAACATCAAGACTTGTACACTCTTCCGTGTAAAAGCTTCCTATACGTGGAGGAAAGACTCAGCCTACCGGGAGGATTGGCCAACGACACGGTAGCTCTAGACAACAATGTGGTGGCGTTTATGTTCGACGAAATACATTACGAACTGAACGGAGTGGAAATCGATCGGTCCAGAAATCCCGGTACAACGACGACCTTGAAGAATTATGCGAGTCTGAACATTACGAAGAACAACGCGCTGTCCAATGCTGGCTGGATGTACAGGAACGATGATCAACGGAGGGAAAATCTCATCGCAACGCCTACGAATTTTCGAAATTTCAACTTTTGCGTGCCTATGAACACATTGCTAGGCTTCTGCGAAGATTACAAACGCGTTGTAATAAATGCTCGGCACGAATTGATTTTGATTCGCGCGCGCAACGACGCTAACGCGCTACGAAGCTGGTCCGACAATGTGAAACCTGTCCTGGATTTGTATAAAATTCAATGGAGAATGCCACACGTCGCTTTGGATGAAATACACAAGTTGTCGATGCTGCGTATTCTTGAGAGCGAAAGATCGATCAGCATGAGTTTCCGTTCGTGGGAACTGTACGAATATCCGATGCTGCAAACAACCACGAAGCACACGTGGGCGATAAAAACGGCTCCGCATATGGAAAAACCGCGGTACGTGATATTCGCGTTACAAACCGAAAGGAAAAATGATTTAAAGAAAAACGCTACCCAATTCAATTCCTGCTTCTTATCTAATATTCGACTTTATTTGAACTCGGAAATGTATCCCTACGACGATTTGAACATCGATTTCGAAAAGGATAAATACGCGTTGCTCTATGACATGTACGCGAAATTTCAAGAGTCCTATTATGAAAACGACGGTGAGGTGTTACTGAATACAATCGACTTTCTACTGTATGGACCGTTCGTAGTCATCGATTGCTCGCGACAAAACGAAGCGCTGAAAAATGCGACCATCGACGTGCGAATCGAATTCGAATGTCGAAAGGATGTCCTACCTTCGACGGCTGCATACTGCTTGATGATACACGACTGCATCGTGGAATACAACCCGTTGACGAGCATTGTTAGAAAAATTATATAAATGCGAAAAATAATATTGTAAACTAATATGATTTTTTGAAAAATGTACATGCCCTATCATAAAAGATGTTCTCTCTTTCCCCTGAAGAAACCGCTAACCGAATAGCTACAATAAGAAATAACTATAATTTTTAGGGAAATTTTGGATAGGATTGTGGGTATTTTAAAAAAATGTATATTAATGTATGTTAAATAAATCCTTTTTATTAAAATCCTTTTTACTAAAATTTTGAAACATGATCGACATCAATATATAATCTTCCTCTTCTTTCGCCAACGCGTCGTTGATGACAATCGCAAGCCTCCTCCCCTCTCCTCCTCCTCCTCTTCAAGAAGACGCTGTTAATTAAAAAATAATCATTATTAAAAATAAATTTTTAATTTTTTAAATAACAATTATTCCACATACCTCTTCTCATGGTGATCGCAAACTGCCTCTTCCTTAAACTTTGTATTACATTTTTTATTCGTCGTTTGGCGTCACCACCCTCGACGCCGATAATACATCTTCCCTCTCTAAAAGAAGATGTAGTAGAAAGACAATGAAAATCATTTGTAAATAAATAAAAAGAAAAAATTACCTTTTAATTTAAGCAGCCATTCTCTAAAAACGCGAAGCTCACTCAAACAACAATGATATTTTTTATTGAATCCTTTTTTTGGTATCCAGCAATGTAGCCTGCACGGACTATTGAATTTTCCATATGACGGGTCAGTAATTAAAATACCGTACTTTGGGCAACTGAAATCCTCCAGGTTTCTAGATTTTATACCAGTTTTTAATAAAATATCCCGTTCGATGTTCCCTCCTTTGTATCCAATTACGGGTTCTTTATATGACCGTATGAATTTTTTTATGATGTTTCCAATATCCTCGTTCCGATAATTAATCTTGCCACTAAAATTTTTAAATGGTATTCCGTGCAGGAAGTTTGTTACATACCATGCACTTTTTCGATCTGCCATCGTTAAATCATTATAATTGTAATCTAACTTAAACTCAAACAAATTACTTTCCCCGGAATGAACATTAATTATGGCAAGTTCTTTGCAAATAAATTTTTTTTCAAAACTAAACCCATCCATGTCTATAATGAAATCGATCCCGAACATCTTTCAAGATATATACACACTTCTCTTTAAAAACTTGGTCGTCACAATGTGCACACAGTATGGTAGCCGTTTAACGCACGTCGTGTTTCGACAACCTATTTATTAGCATGCATACATGCACTTCTCTCACATCGTTATAATACATCTCTCTCTCCAAAAACGATAAAGCAGAAAAAATACATCTCTCTCTCTATCCACATCGTTACTGCAAAGAAAAATCGGATAAGGAGACTTCCAAAATCACTAATCATGGAAAGGATGTGGCAACAAACCGTTGCAAGGCAAAAAATACATCTCTCTCTCCGTCCATATCGTCCATAAGCGAAAAACTGATGCAAAAGAGAACAACCGCTGCAATGCATCCATCTCGCTCGCTCGCTACAATATTATACCGAGATAAAAAAACCATACTTTAAGAAATCTCAACGAGCCCAAAATCACGGGTAACGCATCCGCGAGTCTCTCCGGATACAAAACCACAAAATTCTATAAATGCGTCGCGCGAGAAAAATCATGCGTCGTTTTTGCAAGAGAGAGAACAACCGCTGCATCCTCCCACCTCTCTCTCTCTCCCGCTCGCTCGCTACAATATTATACCGAGATAAAAAAACCATACTTTAAGAAATCTAATAAACGAAACCAAAATACCCGATATCGCTTCGCAAGATAAGCAACTTCCGGGTAAGACGTCCGAGAGCCCCTCCGGATGCAAAACCGCAAAACTCCTTATCGGTGACTTCCCCCCTCCACACGACGCGTGCCGCTCACGATGATGCTTCCTTCCCTTTACCCCACCCCCCCGGCTCAGCCTTCCCCTCGCCCTTAATTGCAGAACGCAACTCCTATACCTACCGATTCTCTTAGATTTCAAGCTAACTCGTTTGTTTCGTCTGCAATTGAAGCTACATCACTTATATCGCATGTATCTGAAGCTAAATCATTGGTTTCGCATGGATTTGAAGCTAAACCTTCAACAACGCATTGATTGGAAGCTAAATCATGTGTTTCGCCTGGATTTGAAGCTAACTCGTATGTTTCGCATGCAGCTGAAGCTATATCACCTATATCCCAAGTGTTTGAAGCTCAATCATTTGTTTCGCTTGGATTTGAAGCTAAATCTTCTAAATGGCATTGATTTGAAGCTAAATCAAGTGATTCGCACGAATTTGAAGCTAAACCTTCTACATCGCATTGATTTGCAGCTAAATCATGTGTTTCGCATGGATTTGAAGCTAAATCATGTGTATAGCACGGATTTTGAAGATAACTCGTTTCATTCGTCTGCATTTGTAGCAATATCACTTATATCCCAAGTTTTTGAAGCTAAATCATTTGTTTCGCACGGAATTGAAGCAAAACCTTCTACATCGCATTGATTTGAAGCTAAATCA